>NC_142517.1:25665000-25965000 GCF_057876585.1 Rhinolophus sinicus | reverse complement strand
TTCTCAGCAAGAGTCGTGAGGGTCACTCTGATGGGAATGCTTAAGTCACTGCCCATTCTTGAAGCAACCTTTAATCTTTAGCATCTTACTGCCCGCCTATCCACAGCCTTATCTCGCTATTTTGGTGCCTCATGAGACCTGTACTGTGCATCTTCCACACGTTCTCCACTGGGATGGACACTGTAGGTGCCGTGAGAGCAGGAATCAGGTTTTCTGCTTTGTTTCAAACTCCCCGTAAACGAGGCATCTCATGGAGCGTGGGGTCTTAACTCGGGTCCCCAGGCCCATAGAGAGTGAAGCAATGGCCAGATTTAAGGCTCTGCTGTTTGGCGCGGGTCCCTGGAGCTGCCTTGGGGTTTGCCAGGGCTGCTGGACGTCAAGCTGACGCTACGAAACGGATTTCCATAGCAGAAGACTACAGTGCTAATTGAATGCAGGTGATATTCCTGTTTGAAGGAAAAAGTAATATTAACTTTGAATCTAGTCCTTAATGACAGTGACATTTTGCTCATCTTAATGACTTTTCTCATCTTGTGTTGGATCAGGTCCCAACAGGCTTTTCCAGTAACGTTGGCCTGGTCAAATTCATACACAGCTTTCCCCTACTCTCTTTTTATATCATGTTGTATCCAGGGGTTGGTTGGCCAAAATTGAAGGTCTCGTCTCTTCTGGACTGGACGAGGTCAGAGGTCCACCAGTTAATGGACCTCTGACCTAAGGCTCATGAGTCCTCTACCGTTTTAGTTTTTTACATTCAAGTATATTTTACAAAATTCAGACCACACAGTTAGCTCAAAAAGTCCTAGACCTTAATTATGTTGGAAGAAAAAGTTACTTGGTTTTGTTATGACAATTAAAGGTAAAATTTAAGTTGTTCTATGGATAACCTATTAAACTAAAGTTAGACAAATCACTTAGGACAATCTATCACTGGTAAATGTTTCTTTTTTCCCCAATTTTCAGGTTGTCACGGACTGATAGTTTTGTACAATACCATAAAAAAAATCAATTACTAATAAAAACCAACACATAATAAAAGATAAGCCCCAAATTTTTATTAGATTTAACTATCAAGTTAATCTGTCCAATGTAATAAATGTTCCTATTTTCTTTTTCAGTTTCTATACTTATTTTGCATCCACTACAACTGGCATGGGGCCTGGGATTACACTTTGAGATACCAAATCTAATTATTTAGTTGAAGTTGAAAAAGTTAAATCATACCTAGAAGCTCCCATTTAAAAACTTTCCTGGAATTGTGTCTTGATTTGCACTTGTTATATTGATATTGTTGCCTAACAACAACTTCCTTTTTTCTAACTGTGCCTCAATCAGGTGAATCCTATCCAAGGGGAGTCTGTGCATCTGCTTTGTCCGGGGGAATCTTGATCAGATTGGGTACTCCAAGTTCCTCTGAGTGGTTGGTGTAATAGAGACACGTGACCCCGATTCTGGCCAATGAGATGTGAGGGAAATGAGGGCACTACTGAGAAAGTTTTCTTTTCCTTTAAAAAGAAAAACAACTGGAATGACACTAGGATATGATGCCTGGAGCTGCTGCAGTTATCTGGCAAGCTATTGGTTTAGGAAGAAACTTGGACTTCTAATGAATTCTTGAACTGCTAAATAAACTAAGCATGTTACTACCTTTCAAACTGCTTATGGGAAATAAAAAACCCTCTTTATTATTTAAGCAGTTTGTAGTTGGTCTTTCTCTTACTTGCAGCCTAACACATCTAAACAGTAATTTGGGAGTCGTTCAATGCATGTATTCTAATGAGTTCAATTTTTAAGGAAAAGCAGTAATTGATCAGATGTGTAAAAAGCAATTTCCCCTGCAGTGTTCTACCTCAAGGCATGACTTTCCATCAGGTGGCAGCTCCTAGACTTGCAGGCAAAAAGCCTACAAAGAACAAATGGATCTTTGTAGGATTTGCTTCGCAAACCAAATATTTAAGCAGCAGTACATATCAAAAAACAAAAAAACAAAACAAAACAAAACAAACAAAAACAAAAAAGCAAGGCGTACTGCAGCTATAGACTGCTTTTGTTTTGAGATATAGGGCATTTCTAACCTTTGGGGTAGGACAGGTTAAAAATCAAATCTGAATCTTTTGTTTTGAGTGTTGAAAGTGCACTAAGTGCTCGTGTATAATTATCTCAGCAGGCTATAGTATTTGGAAGCTCTGCCTGAAGGGTCAAACATTCTTTTTTCACCCCCTGGCACTCTTCTCCTAGCTTTTAAAGTTTACTGAGATACCCAGATGGAGGAAAATAGAAGCTGCAGGGCTTAAGAAATACTTACTGGTGTAAAAAGAAAGATTACTAAGCATTTTGGGAGTTGGAGTGTTTGAGAAGTGGATGGGAAGGAAAAAGGAGATGGAAGCCAAGTGGGGCCATGTCAGTTAAGCTGGCAATAGAGCTGGAAAATCTTAATTTTAAAATATTACATAAACGGTACTTTATGAGTCTGACATTATTATGTATCAGGTATTGTTGCAAGCATTTTTCTTGTATTAATTCATTTAATCCTGAGTGAAGCAGATGCTATTATCATGCTCTGTTACAGTTGATGGAAGTGAGTACAGAGAAGTTATTAACTTGCCAGAGGTCCACAGCTACCATAGTTCATGCTCTTATCATTGAACTATATTCTCTCCATATGGAATATTTCAACTGTACAGACAAGTACAGAGAATAGTATAAGAATCAGCCAGGCATCCAACACTCCACTCTACATTTAAAGAGATACACTACAGACATAGTTGGTCCCTGAACAACTCTCTGTGCCGCCCTTCCCCCCCCCTCCCCCCCCTATTCTGTGATTTTCTTTCGCCTGGGACATGAGGTTTGGTTCAGTGTTTGGTAGAGGAGTTTTGTCTACTTCCTCATATCTCCTGGGCTCTGCTTACTTCAGCAGCGGATCTAAAAGCTGTTGGGAGCAGTTTTCTTCAGCCTCCGTTCTGGAGCCCAGAGCCACACTTCAGCTCTGCATCTTGGACAATGAGCCTCCCTCTGGCCCCCTCTTATAGGGTGGATCTTTTTAGTCTTCACTTAGTTCTCATTTCCCTGCAAATGCTCAGCAACGCCCCCGCTGCCCACTGTTGGTCCTAGTGACCTGCTTCTCACCACTGTGAGCCTTATGGGAAAACGAGAGGGATGATGCCACTACTAGCCTTGTGATTGGGAGTTGAGGGGAAAGCATCTCATCTTGTTCAGGGCTACTACCTTGGATGGTGCTTTTTCGCCAGTCATCAGTAGGTGGCGCAATTGAGCACTGCATTTCGTCTGCTTACAGGGCAGGGCACCATATTAGCACAACACACTGTGTTTCTTCGTTGGAGTGATAATGGCCAGCCTCTGATTTACTGTACATCCCTCTTTTGGTTGTAAACATCCTATTAACCTGAGATCTTTGGATTCCAAGAAATTAGTTTCGGAAGGATACATGAAATTTGCTAACAGTTAAATTAAATCGATCTTGAAATGCAAGTGTTCTTATTTACCCTAGGGCGATAATCAGTAAGTAGAGTTATAGGTCTGCTTTAGGCTTCGTTATTGATACTGTTAGACCAACTCAAAAGAATTTGGAGAAGACATGGCTTTTAGCCTAAACCCTCTAAATGTATGTTTACCTTAAATAAATAATAAAAAAGGTGGAATCAAGAATGCATCAGCATGGAGTCTTCTATTATAATTTATCTTTTGATTTATTCATCAAGTGTTTATTTATTGAGTGTTCACTGGCAGGTATATAGCAGGAATAAAAACAGATGAAAATTTTTAACCTCGTGGAATTTATATTCTAGTGAGAGAGACAGACAATAAATAAAACAAGTAAGAATATGAGATTTAAAATATATAGCCTCCTAGGGCATTTACATTTTTGGAATATAGATATATTTGAGAAGGTGGGCATCTGAACAGTAGGCAACTCTTTGTACCTCTACCATTGGGAGCTTTAGACCACTCTTTACCCTCCAGGGTGACCCTTTTCAAGTTCTTCCAGATTTCCTGCCCCTTCTTCTCTCCAGCCCCACCAGTAGAACTGACTACTGTCCCAAGGGAGATACTTAGGAGTTCTTCACACTCAAGGAGGGGAAAATGCTGAGTATAGAAATATTTATGGTAGCCCGTTGCCATTGTTAGCAAAATTAGAAGTGAAAGTGATTTTTTTTTTCCAGGAAAGAATTTTGATGTATGTGTGTCTAACGGTGATATGGCTAGGTCAGCCTAGGAATCTGGCAAGTTGGAAATGAGCTTTTTATTATTATCAAAAATCCCAATGGGAATTACTTCCCTAATGTGATTGCCCTGAACCATGAACATCCATAATATTAATATGAGAGATCATGTGAAGACTGTCCTCTTTAGTTCACCAATGAAAGACTCATGAATCAAATAAAATTTTTAAGACTCTTTCACACTCTCTCTTTCCCTCTCTCCCCCACCCCCCACTTCCATTTTAATTAAACTGCACTGGGATTTTTTGTTTTGTTGTTGTTGTTGGGTAAGATCCTCCTTTAAGCAGCGCCCTTAAAATTCTTTTGTAATTGAGCACTACAAAGTGTCTACGTGGGCATGGCTTTATAGAGACAGAGTTAATTGACTTAGGCCTAACCATCTCAGAGTACGGAAGATAAAGGCAGAAAATTGTATTTTAAAAACTGCATTTTAGGGGCCGGCCTGGTGGCTCAGGCGGTTAGAGCTCCATGCTCCTAACTCCAAAGGCTGCCAGTTTGTATTCCCACATGGGCCAGTGGGCTCTCAACCACAAGGTTGCCAGTTCAATTTCTTGAGTCCCGCAAGGGATGGTGGGCAGCGCCCCTGCAACTAAGATTGAACATGGCACCACCTTGAGCTGAGCTGCCGCTGAGCTGCCGCTGAGCTGCCGCTGAGCTGCCGGATGGTTCAGCTGGTTGGAGTGCGTCCTCCCAATTACAAGGTTGCCAGTTCAACTGCTGCAAGGAATGGTGGGCTGTGCCCCCTGCAACTAGCAACGACAATTGGACCTGGAGCTGAGCTGCGCCCTCCACAACTAAGATTGAAAGGACAACAACTTGACTTGAAAAACAAGTCCTGGAAGTACACACTGTTCCCCAATAAAGTCTTGTTCCCCTTCCCCAATAAAATCTTTTAAAAAAATGCATTTTAGACAGGAAAATATTTAATCTTCAGTGATAAACTGCTCCAGTGATAGGCTGATTTGTTCATGGATATGATGAAGGCTCTAGAAGGTAATAGACACTTGATTCAGTTGTCTGAATAGTTCCAAATTCTGGATTAAAGCATCGTAATTGATTTAAAGAAGACATGGCTTTTTGTGGTGATAGAGATATAGGAAGCACTGTGTGCTAATGGGTTGTATAGGGCACTTTCTGATTACAAATTTACCTGGGTTAATGGGGGTTCCACTTATAGCTTTTTGGTAGCTGGAATATTTCTGCCACTGAGAATAGCGTTTCCAACACAATAAGTACCATTTGCTGATATCCACCATCTGACAGATCTGATGGTCACTGTGAAACTACTACTTTAGATGAGTCAAGCTGGCCAGAGGGATTTAACCTTGGATCCCCACATTTCAAGGACAGAAGGAATGGTACATTGGTTGGAAATATAATTTCAGTTAAATGAACCTTGTTTATTTTTACATTCCTGAGTTGAATACTTCAAAACAGAGTCCTTTTGGTCACTTGTTCACCTAGGATGGACTTGTTTAAATGGCCAATAGTGGTAATTTTTTGCTAAATGATGACAGATGCTTTTGCATTATTCATCAAGGGTTTCTCCTATCATTAGAATCACACTGCTTCCACAGTGTTGCAAATGTTTTCTGAGATTGCAAGAAGATGTGGGCCTCGTAGGTGCTTTCTTATCTTTCAGATCAGGATTGTGGGAATAAACTGTGATGATGGAATGGCCCTTGTTCTGCTACAAGAAAAGAATTTCTGATTACAGTACTTACCAGCAACTGGAGTGCTGAATCAGTTGCAAAAATTTAAAATAGCGTGCAGACTGGGACATAATTGTCCTGTGAATAGGTCTTTAGGGAAGCAGCCTTATGGGAGGAGGGCATCTGTGTGTTACGTGCTGTTGAGTCAGCTCTGACTCCTGGTGACCCTAAGAATGAGTGATGTCCACAGTGTCCTGCCCTCAGCAGCCCTGCTTAGCTCCTGTGGACTCCTGCCTATGGCTTCTTTTATGGAGTCAATCCATCTCATATTTGGTCTTCCTCTTTTCCTGCTGCCTTCTATTTTCCCCAGCATTGTCTTTTCTAAAGAACCCTGGCTTCTCATGATGTGCCTGAAGTAGGACAGCTTTAGTTTTGTCATTTTTGCCTCCTGGGATGTTGCAGGCTTCATTTGCTCTAGGACCCACTTGTTCATCTTGCTGGTAGTCCAGGTATCCACAGAGTTCTCATCTAACACCGTATTTCAAGTGAATCATTTTTTACCTATTAACTTTATTCACTGTCCAACTTTTGCATCTGTACATAATTGGGAATATGAGGGTGTGCATGAGCTTAGCCTTGGTCTCTAATGACACATCTTTGCTCCTGGTGATCTTTCCTAATTCCTCCATTGCTACACTTCCAAGTCTCAGTCTTCTTTTGAGTTCTTGGCTGTGGTTTCCCTTTGAACTGATGACTGAACCAAAGTAAGGAAAATCTTTAACAGTTTCAACGTGTTCATTGTTTATGTTAAAGTTGAGTATTTATTTTGTAGTCATGATTTTTGTCTTCTTGATGTTCAGGTATAGTCTTGCTTCGGCACTTTCCTCACTTTCATCATAAGTTGTTTCAAATCATTGCTACGTTCTGCCACTAAGATGGTGTCATCTGCATATCTTGTTATTGGTATTTCTTCCACCTGTTTTCATTCCTTCCTCTGAGACTGGCCCATTTTTTTCATATGGTGTGTTCTGTGTACAGATTAAACAAAGAGGGAAATTAAATGATGATAGGGAGATAAAATGATGAGAGCCTACGAGGTTGACAATTAAGTTTGCAAACTTGTTGCAGGGATTATTCTTTATGAATTTGTACCAACTGGACAAACAGTTAACCAAGTTTGCTACTTGGAAGTGCTGAAAAGGCTGCATGAAAAAGTTGGACGACCTGAACTTTTTGCCAGCAATTCATGGCCCTTGCATCACGACAGTGCACCAGCTCACAAAGCACTGTCTGTGAGGGAGTTTTTAGCCAGTAAACAAATAACTGCATTGGAACACCCTCCCTACTCGCCTGATCTGGCACCCAGTGACTTCTTTCTTTACCTGAAGATAAAGGAAATATTGAAAGAAAGACATTTTGATGACATTCAGGACATCAAGGGTAATATGATGACAGCTCTGATGGCCATTTCAGAAAGAGTTCTAAAATTGCTTTGAGGTGTGGACTAGGTGCTGGCGTCAGGTGCATAGCTTCCCAAGGGGAGTACTTTGAAGTGATCATAGTGGTATTCAAGGTATGTATCACTTTTTCTAGGATGAGTTCGCGAACATAATTGTCAGACCTTGTATGTGTTCATCCTGTACTGAATGTTGTGGAGTAGGGCACAGAGAACAGGCATCCTGGGAAGGCTGTGCATGTCCTCAGTGTTGACTTGTACTTTTGCCAGAGTGTTTTCTTTTGAATTGAAGTCCTAGTGCTTTAAATACATGCATCATGTTTACCCACAGCATACCCTGAATTTGGCACCAACCCTAGCACTGTAGGGGGCTGGTACAATCACGTATATGCAAGAGTTCCATCCCAATATTAAGGCTTGAAATTTCTTGTTTGTTGGGTATCTATTCTAGATCTACTACTGTGCTTTTGTGAATTTACCAAAATTACTGGAATTGTTTCCTATACTATGATTTGCCCTGACTCTAAGTCAGGCAAATATGGACCAGTGTAATTTTTAATAATACATTTGGATCAGAATTCTAGGGTTAGATAAATAACTTTAAGATACAAGACAGATATTCTTCCCGTACAAATTAATAATTAGAAGAAGTTTTTGTGGGAAGTGATAAAGAATATTTTAAATTCTAAAGATTTCCTCTATCATATTAAAGCATTTGTCTTTTGAATTTCAAAAAATTTTTAAAATTCTTTTTCTATATGGGCCAAAAGCATATTAGAGAGATAAAAACAAGTTTTTTTAAAATTTTATTTTAAATGTATGCGTTAAATGCAAAAAAAATAAAAAGAAAATCAAAGAAGAGAATAAAGAAAAATATGAACCACCTGTGACCCTGTAATCTAGAAACAACTATAGTTGACATTTTGGTATAAAGCCTTCTAGTCTTTTCTCCTCTTCCCTTGTATATTGTATATTTGTACAATATACAAATGTAATGTTAGGGCGTCACCTTTTTGTGAGTCACTACAGTGCAGGAGTCAGAAGAAAACAAAAGCAGATGGCAGCTATCAAAAGAGTGGGTGAAGCACCAGAAAAACAGAAAAGGCCTATAATAACGCTGCCTCATCTATAACATGGGGAAATCTCAGGGACAGTCCAAAGACCTTCTTTAGGAAGTTGACCTATATTGAACTTGGAGTTCTGGGAAAATAAAATATTTTGATTGGATAAGTTCTCCAGGCAGCTGGGTGACTCTACTATACTCCGACAGGTCTAATAAAACAGTTTCAAACCCTGTTCTTCATTATCAGCAGAAGTGACACATTGATTGCCATTTATATTTTTTCACCATTTGTATTGATTCTTAGTCAACTCTTAGTTTTGAATACTAAAGAATCACTATTCCTGAGATAAACGCAAATCAGTCCCGAGCTTTAATTCATAAAATACTCTAATTTTTTTTTTTTTTTCATGGCAGCAGACAAGTATTGGGCATCTCTTTTTGATCTGTTCATCTGCAACTACAAATTCATTAATCCAACGAATGCAAATGTATGGATCACTAGTCTGTGCCAGGTACTATTCGAGGCACAGGAAATTATGGCTGAATAAAAACACTTCTGTCCTCATAGGACTTACGTTTTAGTGGTCTGTGACAGAGAAAAAGAAGTAAATAGCTATTAATATTAGGCAACTAGGAGGCCTCTTTAGATTGGGTGATTAGGACCTACCTCTCTGGGTTACTTAAACCTGAATTCAAGGAGTCAGCCATGTAGAAATCGGGGCGGGGGTAAGGGAAGCATTCTAAGGAGAAAAAACAGTGAGTGCAAAGTGTACTGGGGAACTGCATGGAGCCCAGGGACTTACCAGAAAGAGGAGCAGGAAAAACAGGCTAGAGTGAGATCACGTAGACCTATAGTGAGAAATTTAGGATACTTCCTGTGGGAGGCTGTTGGTTTGTTTTGAAAAGTCTAATTGACCTTTAAAAAGTATATTAGCCGTGACATGGAAAATCATTTGTGGGGGGAATCAGGGAGGCCAGCTGGAATGCTCAGACACCCAGGAGAGAGATGATGGTGGGGTCACCGTACGGATGGGGAGAAATGGTGGATTTGGGCTGTGCTTTAGATGAAGAATCAAGGCTTCGTGAAGGATGGAGAAAGGAAACAATGATGACTTCTTGGTTTGGGGCTTAACTGATTAGGGGATGGTGAGTTCATTTACTGAGATGGAGAGGCTGGGGGAGGAGCAGATTTAGGATTTGTGTGATATTTATGATTCTTATTAGATATCCCAGCTGTGTCATCTGGCAGTTGTACATACGAGCCTGAAACTGAAGATGGAGGATGGTGCTGGTAATTTACATTTGAAGTCGTCTGTTTGTGGACTGGAATTCATACCCTAGGATTAGGCCACATCGCTCAGGGTGGCATAGAAACTCAAGTTCCTTCAACATTTGGAAGCCATTTTATTGTCCTGCCGTAGAATTTTTGATGATTCAGAATCTGGTGACAATACCTTGAGCTGCTACTCAGGAAGAAGGAAAGAAACTGTTTGTTGAAAGTCTAATGTGTGTTGAGCACTGAGCAAGACATTTTTTACACTTTATCTCATTGAGTCTTCACCATGATTCTTGTGTTTAACATGTGAGGAGACTGGCTCAGAGTCAGCTAAGTAGGCCGGTGACATTGTGACGAAGCAGTGAATCCAGGATTTGAATGCAGGCCTTTCGGCTTCCCTTTTGTTGCATCATGTTTGCCGTTGGCAGAGTTTCAAAGGTGTGGAAATATTTTCTTTTTGCTTACTCTTGCAAATTATGAGTAATTTTATAGTAAATATAACATCTCCATTTATATTTTTAAAAAGATTTTTCAAAATAGTACTTGCTCATGGCAAAGACAAGAAAATTCCTTAGCAATATAGAAGCTTTCTACGTGGGACTTTAAGTACCCTAGTCTCTTTCTCTGTAAGTACCGTTCCCTTCCCACAAGTTCCACAACATTTCCATTAATGTATATATATTAAAAAACTCAAAATTATGCTATAAATATTGTTTTGTATCTTTTTTATTCACTTGATGTATCTTAGGCAGCTTTCCATTTTGGTAAATTGAGATCTATGATGTTCTTTTTAATGACAACATAATATTTCATGTTATGGTTAAGCCATCATTTATTTGATTAGGCCTCATGGATATTTATATTATTTCTAGTTTTTTTTAAACAGTCACAAACAAGGTGGCAGGTATTCAGCTATGTATTTCTATCTCTACCTCCTTGTTTCATTGAGCCAGTATCCATACAGGATAAATCCCTGGCATTATGATTGCATGCTCAAAATGCATGGTTATTTTAAATTTAGAAAAATATTGCTAAAGTGATTGAAATAATGTCACCCAATTTGTAATCTTATTATCAGTTCTTTAATTTCATCCACAATGTCTTTTTTTAACATTAGAATTTGTGTTTATCAGGTGATATTTTATTCTGACTTTAAGCTTTTAACCATGAGTTGATTAAGCGTTTTCTTCTATATGTTTTTTTTTCTTCATTTCTTCTGTGAATTGTCCGTTCATATCCTTTTGCCTATTTTTAATTGGGTTATTTGTTCTTTTTCTTATTTACTTGCTGGAACCATTTATAGCCTGGATATTAATCCTTTATCTGATCTATATCTTTGTGAAGATTTTCTCCTAGTCTGTTGCTTATTTTGAATTTTGTTTATGGTCCATATATATATATATATATATATATTTAAAATTATAATTCATTTCCATTAGGACTTCTTTCCTTTGCCTTCAATATAGGAAGTATGAAATCCTTACTCTGGAAAAGATTCTAGGAGGACAGATTTAGTTATATGGCATTGCGTATGTGTTTAAAATTGTGTAGACTATGGTGCTGAAATATATGTCCTGCATTTCGCTGACCTACTAGTGTCATGTATGACTCTCCCAGTGTCCTGTGTTTCTGATATTTTATGGCTGTCAGATGTTTGTCACCTTTCCATCACCTCCTACTTTCTGTCCTGGACGACAACTCCTTGCTGGCTCTCTTCTTCAGTATCACAAGTTTTACTTCCAGTTGCCCCTTCTTGTTCCTGCTACTGTTGTGTTTAATATTTTCTACTCTCTCAATCCATCCCTAACTCTCCCCCTGCCCTCCATAATATTTTTTCTGTTCCTTATCAATTTCTGTATGCTTCCCATGATGTACTTGAAATACCCCAGCAATCATAGGGTAATCACGTGCAGGCCTCAGCTCTGTTTCTTTTTACAGTGGATGCCCTGTACTGCTGAAGAAGTGTGTGAATATTTGTGTACATGGGCACGTGCGTCGGTTAGTATAATTATTCCTGAGTGCAGAGAGACTCAAGAAATCTTGTATCCAGATAGTTATGGTTTAATGCTGGCCTTTTTTCTGTGATTGACTATTTGACTATTTAGAAAACTTTACAGCACATCTGCTGTGATTATATATGCAAACTTTGCTTAAAAGGAATTTTCTGCTTTTTATCTTCCATTTTTAGATGTTTCTACTTTAATGAAAAAATGATTTTAAGATCTAGTGCAGTGATTTGGCATAGCAATTCCAATCAAAACGCCACAAATAAGCTGTGATGAATGTTCAGTTGCTTAGTGATGTTGATGTGGTAGTAAATTTTTTTTGAAAAGGGAAGGTTATGATATTAGAACCAGGATTTGGATGAGGACAAACGATTTTTGAAAAATAAACCTGAGGGGATTCTCCCAGGCATTTTCCTTACCACATGGAGCTCTATTTTTGTTTTTTAGCATGGATTCTTTTTTCCACAAAAACACCTGCTACATAAATAAGGTGCCTGCTTTTTAAATGCCACACAACTTGATTTCCAACTGGCTATAGCTGGAAGGTGCCAGGTCTGCTTCACCTCAGCAGGTGGTCTCTGAAAGCTTCAGCCCCTGGGAGACCTTCAGGCTTGAGAACAACAAAGACCTGTGGGGGAGAGGCACTTTTTTATTTTCTAGAGAAAATATGATCTCTTCCTCTATTTTCTTTCGACTCTTAGATGGACAGCTTTAAAGGTACGTAGAAGTAGAACCTGTTTGGACAAAATTAGGACAGTTTGCAGGAAATCAGTTAAGCTTTCTTGGCTTTTCTTTCTCTCTCTCTTTTTTTGACAAAAAAGGATCAACTTCATAAACCAATAGTTGGTGAAGGAAATAAGGGTTCAAGTGTAAGAACTGGGAACTGCTGGGGCACATGAATTTGTTGCAGTACAGAATAGACTTTCTCTTTTAAAACGCAATTAAATGCAGGAGGTAGGTAGAAAGTGGGCACAGCGACTTTGGGAAATGAATGAGATGATAACAACCTCAACAAATGCTTGTTCTGTGTTAGTGTGTGTAGCATCCTGTGTAAGTACCCTGTCGAGGTAGGCAGGTGCCTTGCTTTTCAAAGAGGTGACTCTGGATGCAGTGTGGGTGCGATCAGATAAAAAAGGCCGATTGGTCATTAGGACTCAAAACTAAGAAAGCACCTCTGTTCTATTTAGCAGTTATGTTAGAACAGATTTGAAGTCAGGAGGTATTCAGCAGCCTCCAAGGGGACAAGAGGTTATGGAGAAACAATCGGTAATGATTATTTGAACATCAGCATTTGTATCTTTTAACCCTTGCTTTAACTGGGGTATTTCATATTTTATCAGTAGGAGGGAGACCTTGTGCTAATGTCCTAATATGCCACTTAGTGGTAGGTCTTCTTTTGTTTAAGTGACTGAGTTAAGGTCCAATGCTGTGCCTGGGAAACTGGTTGGCTCCCACTGACCACATACTAAGCAGGTAAAGTGTAATGGTGCTCAGCTATGGTTTCCAAACTTAAATATGCCTCAAAATTACTTGGGAGGGCTTTTAAAATGCAGCTGCTGAAGAAACAAGGGTATCTGAAGATGTGGTCTAGGAGTCTATTTTAAAGTAAGCCGAGATTGGGGACCATTTGCTGCCTCAGGATAAGTTAGATTTATCCAAGGACTATATTCAACTTCTACCTCTTAACAGCCAGGTACACTTCCATTTTGACCCAACCATCAACCAAATAATAAGCTAGCACTTTGAAATTAGTGTGGTCTGGTAAAGTTGCTATTCTTTTTAACATGCCCAGTAGAAGTACTTTTGTCCTCTGATATGACAGTTCTTATAGAACTAAGAGAAAAGATTTTCCCGGCTTTAGGGAAGGGTAAGCCTGACTCATATGGCCGAATCAAATTGCCCTTGTTACCCAAGAAACAACCAAGAAAATTAGGAGTGAGCAATAAGTGAAACTGGCTTCCTAGTTAGTAAGAATAAATGTTAAGGCATAATTTTTTAATGTGGGGAACCGAGTATTTGTAATTTGTTTAAAATCATCATTGCTGCCATTTATACACTCTGTGAGGAGAAAACGATGTACATAGACCTAGAATAAGAACAATTTAAAAAATTGAATCAAGTGCTCTTATTATGATCTTCAAGGGTCAGGCTCAAATTCCATCTTCTCTGGAATTCACTTGATCTGTGCCCCTACCTGCCTCCCTCCCCCAATTCCTTATTGTCCTTAATTTTTGCACCCCACCCCTTATGATCACTGTGATACATAAAACTTCCAAAAGCTAGACCTAATATATTATAGACTTCTAGTATTAGGTATAAAGGGTCCTAGGAACCATCAAATGTGATTCTTTATTTTTATAGATCAGAAAATTGGAGTCAAGGCTGTTCAGAATACTTAACCAGTGATCATTTAGTTCTGGCCTCTATAGACAGGATCTGAAGGCAGACATTACAAGTGGTGAAATGGAGAGAATTGCCCTGGGATTCAGGGCACCTACTTTCTAACCTGGCTCTGCCGTTTACCAGCTTTATGACCTCAGCCAAGTTCTTTACCTCTCTGAGGAGTCTGTTTTGTCAGCTCTACGATGAGAGGAAATTAATTATTTTACCAACTTCACAGAGATCTTTAGAGGAATAAGTCACATTGTATATGTCAACAGTCTTAACTCTGGATGCACAGTTGGATTCCCTGGGAAGAGTAAACAAACAAACCAACAAACAAAACAAATGTTGTCTAATCCGACCCCACCCTAAGAGGTGCTGATTTAATTGCTCTGTGGTGGGGCTTCGAGGTAAACATCTTTGAAAAGATCCCCAAGTGATTTTAACATACAGCCAGGATGGAGAACCATGAAAGAACCTTGTTGGGTGGCAATGTTCTCGATAGATAAAGGCCAGTATTAGTGTGACTTGAGAACTTTTGCCTTAAATGTCATATCACTGAATAAATGATGGAACCGGGTCTGTGGTCTTTTAAAATACACACACACGACATGAATTTTATTATTTAAAAATATTTTTATTTTATTAAAGTATAGTTGACATACAATATTAGATTAGTTTCAGGTGTACAACATAGTGATTTGACATTTATAGACCATACGATGTAATCACTACTCTGTCTAGTAACCATCTGTCACTGTGCAAAGTTATTATGATATTATTGGCTATATTCCCTGTGCTGTACACTACACCACTGTGGCTTATTTATTTTATAACTGGAAGTCTGTACCCCCTATTCCCTGTTACCTTTTCCACCCATCCCCCACCTCTGCCTCTCTGGCAACCATTAGTTTGTTCTGTTTCTATGAGTCTGTTTTTGATTTGTGTTGTTTGTTTTATGTTAAATATGTTTTTTAAAACAAACTATATTGTGGAATTTCTGATCTTATATTGAAGTAGAAAAAACTTTACATATTATAATAGATGAGACTAAATTTGAATTTAAAATTAATTCATATCTCCCTCCCCAATGGAATAACAATAATAAAACCAGCAAAAGTATATTGTTATGAATTCTTATTTGTATTTCATTTATTTCCTAGGGCTAACAATTATGGAACAGAAACAATTGTTGAACATAACATAGGTCTCATTAAAAAAGAAAGTATTATGTGGAAGGCTTTAGTAAAAGAAAAAAAAGAGGCTCTTACATTTTAAAAATTACTGATTAATTCCTTTCACCATTTCTTTGACCTAAATTCCCCAGGTATATTCATCAGTGTTGCAAGCATATTGACATATGCATATAGGTTTCCAAACAAATTCCAAAATGGTACTGCTAACCAATTAGTTTCTAAGGCCTTTCGAGTAGTCTTATCTTCTGTACAGGAGTGATTTAAGCAATGAAATAGAAAATCAGCGAACTCTAGATCGTTTGGCTTTCACTGGAAAGAATCATGACTTAAAAAGAGTGGAGCATTCCATTGTTGTTTGTAAGCACATTTATTTATATGCCCATATTATTTGACTTCAAAGCCAGGCTGCTGGTAAGGAAAAGCTTTTCAAGTAAAGCCATTTCCTGTGAAGAGCAATTATATTTTATATAGAGATGATTTTACAGGTCCATGTCTGTAGTAAGATATCTAGATATTAATCAGTATTTTTTTTTCTTTAAAGTTATTCTAAAAGGCTTTTGGACAATCTGGAATTTTGTCTTCTCGAAAGATAAAATAACATTTATGAAAGCTAGATCAGCTGTTTTAGAGACTCATAGAACTTAGAGGAAAATGCATGTTTAGGTGGAAGAAAGTGGGCTATTCAGTGATACTGAGTGACCTGCTGAAGTTCACAAAGCCAGCTGGTGACAGAGCTGGACCCAGAACTCTTTTTGCTCCCCCTCCTGGCCTCGAACCTGTGGACTGACTCTCATCCAGCTCATTGCCTAGCAACAAGATGTCTCAGTACTCACTTCCTGTGTTCCAGGTCCCTAATATGTTTTGGTTTGTGCTGAGAATTAAACATACATTTTACTTCTTCTCTGGTGACTTAGGAAGACTTCCTTTTCTTCCTTTGAGAAAAATGTTACCTGCATTATTTGCCTCTTCTTTCCCAGTTGTTTCCAGAAGCTAATCTCTTTCAGTCATTACTCAGATTTACTCTAATCCGCGGAAGATGGAAGAAATCAATTCACTTTTTTTTCATGTACTTCTCTGCTGAAAAGATTCTTTTGCAGATGATGTGGCTTTTGCTTTGCCGGCTAAAGCACAGTTTGGTGATCAGTGTTCAAGAATAGACGGGTTCACAAAAGAGCGCAAGTGATATTTTTGTATGGCCTTACACAGGCATGGTCGTGACCGTATCTGTGAGAAACTATCTCAAGGTGACCTTTAGAGCAGAGAATGAGCAGGGCACCAGGTGTCCTTATTACTATTGGAGATGATTTTGGTTCTTGGCCTTTTAAAGAATAGAGCAATATGCAGGAAACATGCAGTTATACACACACACACACACACACACACACACACAAGCATGTAAATATACATACACAAATACTTATACATGTATACGTGCTTGTGCATACTTCTGTTTACTTTCTGTGTTTGTTTCCCTTCCTTCTCATTTTTATTGATTGAGTTTTAATTTTGCACCTGTATACTGACAGAGGTCACTCCCTTCCGTATTCTTTCCACTAGATTCTCTCCCAACCCTATAGATAACATTTTCATTGTTTTCTGGGTTATCCTTCTTGGGTTTCTGTTTGTAATCATAAACAGATTATTTGTATATTTATAAAACTTCCCATCATTTTCTTACATAAAAGGCAGCCTAACATATAGTATGTGCTTATTTGCACTTTGCTTTTTTCACTTATAGCTCTAATTTTATTAATAACTCTTGAAAGTTATTCCATATTAGTTCATAGAGATCTTATTTTTTTAAAATTAAAGTTTATCGGGGTGACAATTGTTAATAAAGTTACATGGCTTTCAGGTCATAGAGATCTTCTTTATTATCTTTTAGTTACATAGAGTTCATTGTATGTATGTATATATTATTTTATTCAGCCAGTATCTTATGTAGGATCATTTTTACCCTAAGTGGAAATGGAAGAATTTAATGTGATGTGCGGGGGGGGGGGGGGGGGGGGAGAAGACAAAAAAGCAAGTGAACACAGTCATCATATGAACCTCAAAAACATGTGGTGTGAAAGAAACCCAGACACATAAGACTGTATAATGTATGATTTTTATTTATATGAAATACCTAGAAAAGGCTCATCCCTAGAGACAAAAAGTAGGTTATTCATTGTCTACGGCTGTGGGTGAAAATGGGGAATGACTGCAAATGGACATGCGGTTTCTTCTTGGGGTGATGCAAATGTGCTAAAATTAGATCATCACACAACCCTACACATACTAATGTCATTGCACTGTTCATTTAAAACAAGGGAATTTTAATATATGTAAAGTATCCCTCAATAAAGCTGTTATAAAAATCAGCATCAGGTGGCATGGATGATATTCCTAACAGAATGGGATTATCTCTGATTCAAACATGGTTGAAAGAATTAAACCCTCTTAGATATCATATATACAGAGTGGAAATGTTGGGAATCTCCCCGCGAATGATATATATTTTGTATTAAAATACTTCATAGCAGATGTGTATTTTTTTTTTTTTTACCACATTTTCTGCTTTAGGGATTTAATGAACTGATAACCTCTAAGGAAATTTACTTATTTCACATTGAATGTGACAGAAACAGTTGATTTAATCCTTTCAAAAGAGTTGGTACTTATACACAATGGAATGTTACTTGGCCATAAGAAAAGATGAAATACTGCCATTTGTGACAATCTTGAGATGATCATGCTCAGTGAAATAAGTCAGACAGAAAAAGTCAAGAACGGTAAGACTTCACTCATATGTGGGATAGAAAACTGAAAACAACAAATGAACAAGACAAACTAAGAAAGTAACAAAAACTCATAGACACAGACAACAGTTTAGTGGTTACCAGAAGGTAGTGGACATGGGAGTGGCAGAGAGTAAAAGGGGTAGATACATGGTGATGGAGAACTGACTCTGGGTGGTGAACTCACAATGCAATATGTAGTGTTACAGCATTGTACACTTCAAACCTATATAATTTTAGTAACTATTGTCACCCCACTAAATTTAATAAATAAAAAAAGTTGAATTTTAAATGACTTTACAGACCACTTTGTTACACCTTTCATTTTACAGATGAGACTCTGTTAAGAGTTTTAAAACTCTAATTATGTAATAAAATTAGAAGATACTCCTCTACTCATTTGTTCTGCTCTTTAAATATTTATGCTCTGCTGTTAGGCAGACATTAAAATGATAATTATTAAAACTGTAGAAACATGGAAAGCTGTTTATAATACAAATGCAATAAGCAGAGGGCCAAATGGCTTAAATATCATGATTGCAACCAGTGTGTCAAATCTGTGTCCATACTGAGATCTGGAGCACAATACATAAAAAGGAGTGTGTGTTTTATGTGATGAGTCGATGGGCATTTCTCTCTTAATATTCTTGAATGTTGCTGCATTGTATCCAAATAAACTTCTTTTCTAAAAATATTAAGGCTACCATAGGGAGAATGATATAAGATCAAAGGGATTGTGCCCATGGTGGTAGCTGTCTGAATTTGTAACTTTCCCCAGATATCTTCCCACGCGGGAAATGTGTGTGAAGAGGTTATATCATTCTAAGCCCCTGGAACTCTTTCCTTGTTTACCTGCCTCTGGAACTCTTGCTTTATTGCCTTGTTTTTCGTCCTGTTTTGTGGAATCTACCGATCCAGCATAGCTGGAGAATGACTGTTATCTATCTCTGCTAAAGGCAGAGCATGAAGAAATTGGCTTACTCACATGCTGACACTTAAGTGATTTAGAGGACACTGGAAGAATATTTTGTCTCCATCGCTGATCATTACCTACTGGGATGAGTTACAAAGAATGAGTGAGGGTGCTCCTTCTCAGGTTAGCTTTACATTTCAATGGACTGTTTACTATCAGGTTTGAAGAAGGGAGAAGTGGGCTAGATGACTCTCAGGACTCCATTGGACTTGATTTTTCAATTTCACTCTAACTGAATGGCTTTTTGATATAACTGGGGAGCATCATGGAGAAGGCATAAAGCACCTACATAAACAATTTAAGCAGCATATTGTTTCACAGCCTAGCTCTTGTCAAGTACGTGTTGATCCTATGTGCTCGTCCACGGCAGTGGGTGGTGCTGGAATCTTAGTCCATGGCTGAACTGGTGGCATAAACCTGAAGCTAGCGAATATTTAATGTATTGTGTAAACATACTCCATCTCTAAGGGATTGGATCCCACTTTCTAAAATGTTTGGGTTTCTCTGGATGGTGTTTGCTAAGTGGCAGGTGGTGTTTATTAGCTCAAACAACTGATTACAATTTTTAAAAACTTTTTATTAGTTTCAGGTGTATGAAACACTGTAATAGTTAGACATTTACACCCCTCACAAAGTGATAACCCCCCTCCCTGTCTACTGTCCCTCTGACATCTCCTATTGCTGTTACAATTCCATTTACTCTATTCCCTATTCCATACTCCACCTCCTGTGTTGCAGACATTATCCTTAGTAATATTTTTACTGATACATCCCCTTGGGCAGGGGAAGCAAAAGAAAAAATAAACATATGGGATTACATCAAACGAAAAAGGTTTTTCACAGCAAAGGAAACCATCAATAAAACAAAAAGGCATCCTACTGTATGGGAGAAGATATTTGCCAATAATACATCTAATAAGGGATTAATATCCAAAATTTATAAAAAACACATTCAGGCTCCGTCGTGCAATGGATAGCGCATTGGACTTCTAAAAAACACATTCAACTCAATACCAAAAAAAAAAGCAACCCAATTAAAAAATGAGCAGAGGACCGGAAGACACATTTCTCTAAAGAGGACATACAGATGGCCAACAGACATATGAAAAAATGCTCAACCTCACTAATAATTAAAGAAATACAAATAAAAACCACAATGAGATATCACCTCCTGTCAGAATGGCTATCACAAATAAATCAACAAGCAACAAGTGCTGAGGATGTGGAGAAAAGGGATCCCTCGTGCACTGTTGGTGGGATTGCAGATTGGTGCAGCCACTATGATTACACTTTTATGTCACTGCCTTTCCTCTTAAATTGTGGAAATATTATAGCCATAGCAATTCCATTTCAGGGGAAAGAAATGGGACTATGAAAAGGAAAGGGGAAGAATGGACAGTGTGAATAAAGCAGAGGACCCTGTCAGATGTGTGGGCGGTCTACAGATTTATAGTCCTTGCTTTAGATCTGTGATGGTACAGTTCATTCAGCTCTTTACTCTGGTTTAAAAAATTTATGTTCTCTCTTCCCAGAGACATCTTCCTGAATTATATCTTTTATCCTGTCACTCCTTTGCTCAGAAATAGCTACTGAATCTCTCATTGCCAGTGGATTAAAATCTTTTATCAGCAGCCCTAAATCTCTACAGCTTAGTCTTATCTGGCCCATGGAATCATAGACGAGCTTGGACAATTAAGTTCATGAACATCCTAGAAAAAGTGCTACATACTTCATTGCTGAATATCACTATGGTCACCTTTGGAGATCTATGGAAAGCTACTTCCCTTGGAAAGCTATGCACTGATGCCAGCCCCTAGTCCACCCTTCAAAGCAATTTTGGAACTCTTTTCTCTGGAATGGCCATCAGAGCTGTAATCGTATTACCCTTGATGTCCTGAATGTCATCAAAATGTCTTCCTTTCAATATTTCCTTTATCTTCAGGTAAAGAAAGAAGCCATTGGGGGCCAGATCAGGTGAATAGGGAGGGTGTTCCAATATAGTTATTTGTTTACTGGCTAAAAACTCCCTCACAGACAGTGCCTTGTGAGCTGGTGCATTGTCGTGATGCAAGAACCATGAATTGTTGGTGGAAAGTTCAGGTCGTCTGACTTTTTCACGCAGCCTTTTAAGCACTTCTAAATAGTAAACTTGGTTAACTGTCCAGTTGGTGCAAATTCATAATGAATAATCCCTCTGGTATCAAAACAGGTTAGCAACAGCGTTGCAACAAATTCGTGAACTTAATTGTCAGACTCGTATGCTGTTCCCTTTGAGTCACTCTTCAATGGCTGGAGGTCCATCCTTCCCTACCTTCTGATCATGCCTGTACTCTCACCTGTCCCCAAGTCTTCACTGATGCTGTTTTATTATCACACTTCTTATTGCAGCCCACTCTCTTCTCTTTTTCCTATGAACTCCCATAGTATTTCACTCTGTACTTCTGACTTGGCATTTATTTTTAAAAGTATTTTAATAATAAAACTATAGTAATAGCCACCATGTATAGTGTTTTTGATATGCCAGATACTGTTTTTAGCACTCTACTTGAATTAACTCATTCAATTAACAACAATTCAAGAGGTAAATAATATCCCCATTTTATGGATAAGGAAATGGAGGCACAGAGAGATTAAATAACTTGCCCAAGGTCATACAGCCAGTAAGTAGCAGATCTAGAGTTCTACCCCAGACTCTCTGGATCCAGACTTGGTATTCTTAAGCACAGCTCTATACTACCATTAACAAATTATCTTTTTAGGTGTTTCATTCTCTTAAAATTCAACCTCTTTCAGCCAAAGACAGAGTATCTTTGTTCTCTGCTTTACTTCATTATACAGCCCTATGCCTGGAACAAAGACTTGCTCTGTGAACATGTGTTTATTGAAGTTCTAATAGATTGTTCTGTGAGGTTTGCTTGGTTAGTCTGACTTGATGATTTTATCTTGGTACACTGACACACTCTTTTCTGTTCTCCCTCTAATTACTCGTGTGAGATGGTCACTGTGACTGTCAAGAATTCCAATCCGTGGCTTCCATTCCCTAAATGAACGGTGCTCAGTGGTGGGTAAATTTATGAACATGTGTGAAACCAAATTTTGTGTGAAATTTGTGTGAAACCAAGTCTCAAATTTTGTTCTGTGCTTCAAAGTAAACATTTTAAGTTTGTGCGTTTATTTTCCTAAGCAGTATTTTTGTTACTTTGGGTATTTAATATGTCAGATAAAATGAGTAAGGGCAAGCTATGCTTCACCTTCCTTACAATATCAAATCTGAAAACCATATCTAATTTTACACATCTCTCCCTTGATTTTGGGGGGAAAGAAAAGAGTCTTCATGGAAGACAGTGAAAGATGGTAACCTTTAATGAGTATCCTGCACATACAATGTTAAGCTTTGGGATCAAATTATCTTTCCTAGTAAAGACAAGATACTTAGCCAAAAAAAGCTGAAGTCTACCATTGTTGAAGTTTATTTACTGTGTTTCTTTGATCTGATTCTAACAGCTTGATAAGGTAGGTACTCAGAGCCAGATGTTTCCAGTGCTCTATATATGCCTCTGTATTTGTTGATGAAATGAAAGCTGTTTCTGGCTAATAAAGAGCTTTTTGAAGAGTATGGCATAAGTTGCAGAATCAAGGGAAAAAACAGAGTAATTTGTCAGCCTCAGGAAGAATAACTGACAACTGTGGCATCTTGGGATGGCCAGCAAGGAGTGTCTCTTGAGTCTTGGCTATTGAAATGGCTCAGTTCTGTTTTCAGTTAGTGCTCTGCTCAGCATCGGTGCTCCAGGAAGGGACACAGATTTGCTCTGAGCTTAAGTCAGGTGTCCGTTTCTTAGTTGGGATGATTGATAGGCCACCAAAGGCACATGGAGGGGAAAAGAGTATTTCCAGTTACCAGTGATGGGGAAAACGGTAACACCAATAGATGGTCTCTTCCACCAAGGTTCATCTCAAAGCAGAGAGAATTTAAATGATAGCTTTGACTTGGACAATAAGTGATTTGGATATTACCTGCATTTATTCATCAAGTTAATTCTCCAGATGGAAAATCCTAGCAGTTTGATTCATCAACACATGTTTTCTGTCTAGATCCTTATTTTCCTTCATTATACACGAGGTCGTCTTCTTTTAGGATAAACCTTCCTTTTATTTATTTATTTATTTATTTAGTCTTAATTTTTTTATTTATTGGGGAATATTGGGGAAGAGTGTGTTTTTTCTCCCAGGGCCCATCAGCTCCAAGTCAAGTCATTGTCCTTCAATCTAGTTGTGGAGGGCACAGCTCAGCTCTAGGTCCACTCGCTGTTTTCAATCTTAGTTGCAGGGGGCACAGCCCACCATCCCATGTGGGAATTGAACCTGCAACCTTGTTGTTAAGAGCTCGTGCTCGGGGCCGGCCCGGTGGCTCAGGGGGTTGGAGCTCTGTGCTCCTAACTCTGAGGGCTGCCGGTTCGATTCCCACATGGGCCAGTGGGCTCTCAACCACAAAGTTGCCGCTTTCAATTTCCCGCAAGGGATGGTGGGCAGCACCCCCTGCAACTAATGATTGAACATGGCACCTTGAGCTGAGCTGCCACTGAGCTTCCAGATGGCTCAGTTGGTTGGAGCGCATCCTCTCAACCACACGGTTGCCAGTTCGATTTCCCGCAAGGGATGGTGGGCTGCGCCCCCTACAACTAGCAACAACGGCAACTGGACCTGGAGCTGAGCTGCGCTCTCCACAACTAAGATTGAAAGGACAACTTGGAAAAAATCCTGGAAAAATACACACTGTTTCCAATAAAGTTCTGTTCCCCTTCCCCAATAAAATCTTTAAAAAAAAAAAAAGTTAAAAAAAAAAAGAGCTCATGCTCTAACCAACTGAGCCATCCAGCCGCCCCAGAATAAACCTTCCTTTTAGTTCAACCAAGGCATTTTCTTCAGAGGTGCTATCACTAGATGCTATCTCTGGAGCTTAGTAACTTTCAGTTTAAGCCTCAGAAAATCCTAAATGTAGAATGGGAACTTGACAGGTTAATTAGTCCACTTAAGCTCAGATATAAATATCGTTGAATATATTGGTTAAAACTCTCAAGGTTGCAAGTAACAGAAAACTCAAATTGAAACCATTTGAGTAAAATCTAAATAGTTCAGGGATATATCTCTAGTTGCATGAGGAGGTTGATGTAGGGCTCAAACAGCATGACAAGGATTCTTCATTCCTATTTATCAGCTCTGCTTTTGATTCCATTTCAAGCAGACTTACTCTTCATGAACCCAAGATGGCAGCTGGAAGCTTTGGGCTGCAAAGTTTAGGTACAGAAGGAGTTCACAAAATCCATTTTTTCAGGAGTCCCAGTGAATATCTCATTGGCTTGGATTCAGTCACATGCCCATTTCTGAACGAATTACTGTAACTTCAGTTGATAGGATACCCTAGAACTGAAGGGTAGATAAATTTTAAATGACCCACGTGACTGAAAATGTAGGGAAAGATGAATTACCTAAAGAATAATCAGAATGCTTTTGGCAGAAAATGGAGGAGGGAATTGATGCTGGAAAGTGAAAAAAAAAGTTTATGTTCAGTTGTGAAACTTGATATTTTTGATATTAAAATTTATTTTTATCTAGCTATTTTCAAACATACCCAAAAATGTAATTTGTTTATGTAAACATACACAAATATGTAACCATCATCCAACTTCAATATTGTTGAAACATTTTGCCAATTAGTCTCTGTTGATTGCATTTTAAAGCATTATCGTAAGATTTTTTTTTCTTTTACAGCTGGCTATGTAAACACTCATAAGATCAAACAGGAAGTTCGAGACCTTGTTTTATGAACATGAATCTAAGTATCAAATGATCATTAGTTTCATACCAGAAAACATTGTGTTGCCAGTTAGAACAAAAGATGGCTCTGTGCAACAGAAATGCATTATTTACCTGGAAGTAGAACTTTATTTCAGTTGGTGGGGCTTTTTCCTGCCTCAAGCCTGATGAATCAATTCCTTAACAACTCTTTCCAGAGGACCTGCAGCAAATTTGTGTTCTGTTCCTGCGAGTCTTTTGCGATGAATCAGAGGTTTTACTTGACCGTAAGGTTTCTGAACACCAGTACTCATGTGCATTGTGCGAGAGCTGAATGTGCTCCAATCTCTTTTGCAGTTGAAAGATGCATGAGTGTAATGCAGTCTGGGACACAGATGATCAAACTGAAGCGTGGGACCAAAGGGCTCGTCCGGCTCTTCTACCTGGATGAGCACCGGACTCGCCTCCGATGGAGACCCTCTAGGAAGAGTGAGAAGGCAAAAAGTGAGACCACCCTTTGAATTCTTTGCTTGGCCTGACATAGTCACACATGGGTTATATTGGTTGGGTTCTGTGGAACTTCCAAATGTTTGCAAATTCTGGGGTCAGTTGTGAAAGGACGTGGATAGACAGAATAATTAGTGACCATTTTTTGCCTTTTTAATTCTTTGGGGAATTTAATTTGATAAAAATCTTCTCCATGAAGGCTATAAATATTAATATTTCCCTTGTGTTAGGTAGAGACGTGACATTTTTCTTTTCTAGTTGGGGTATGGGTTTTTTTTCATTTTCCTATAAAAGTTTAGGGATCTCATAAATCCAATGCATTTTAAAGTAAATAACTTCGATCTGACCTGTAGATAAAGCCTTTCTCCCACACCTTCAACGCATAGCACCAACTCCGTGTGGAGTTCCCTGTAATGTCTGTCTCATGCTCCTACCATCCTGTTTTCACAGGAACCTCCTTCTCCAGGGTCTCTTTACCTTTATGGTGGTGAAATCTAACCAGTCTCCATTTGGCTAGTTTCTTCTACTTTCATCCGTTAAGATGCTTTCCTCTTCAAGTAACAGAAGACCTTGACCAAATTAAACTTACATGATAAACAAATTTATTATCTGACATAACAAGAAACTCAGAGACTGGCAGCCCCCAGGCATGGGACACTGTCTCTAGTTCTGTATTCCCGAGTGCTCTTGGTTCTGTTCTGTCCCTGACGCTCTGGCATTGTAATCAAGGTGGCAACAACATGACTTCCGCTATTCTGGGCCTCACAACTTGATATGACAGTGGAGGCAAAAAGGGACCTTCTTTTCTGGTACTTTGTTTTTTTTTTGGGGGGGAAGAACCCCTTTCCAGACCCTTCCCTCACAGCAGATTGCCCCAGGTCTCCTTGGTTAGGGCTGGATTGCGTTTACATACCTAAATCAATGATGACACATAGGAACAGGGCTGCCACAATGGCTGAGACCTACCAGAATTTGCTCTGGACCTGGGCGTAGCCTCCGTTACCTGTGTGTCCTGTGGGGACTGAGCTGATACCAGAAGAAAATCAGGACTGTGCCATTTAGGCAGAGAGGAGAAGTGGATGGTGTGTGGGGGCCATCAATGGGATATGCGACACTTCTGATTCATGCTTAAAAACAAGCAAGCAGAGACAAAACATTGTTTTAGCCTAAAGTAATTATCCCCACCAGTGCTTCTCTGATCCAAACCTTCAGTGCTGCTCTACTACCTAAATAATGCTGATCTCCGGTCTATTATTCTAGACTCTCTGTAATCTAGCCTCTCCCTACCCTTCCAGCTTTATCTCCTGTTAACTCTCCCTCTTGAGCTTTCCAGGCCCGCATAAATTGCCTATCCAGCATCCCCGCAGTGGGCCTCATGTTTCTGTCTTTCTGCCTCTTCCCCTGGAATGCCGTCTAGTTCCTCTCCGCCTCGCTAAGCCCTGCTCTGCCTTCTCCATGATAGCATTTTCACTGTTAATGCCAATCACTTTTCACTGTGCTAGCCATTTGCCACTAAATTTGTTTTCTTTTCAATTTTCTAACCATCTTCTCATGTATATTATAAAACACCAGAGTTGGCTGTGTAGGTCTTTGTATGTTTCCCTTGCCTAAATATGTAAACTATACATTTAACATATTCATTAGCTCCCTTTTCTACCAGACTTCTTGCCCTGGTGGGCATGTCTATCATTTCATCATAAATTTCAGCCCATGCTCACTCAGTGCTCGGGAGGGCATTGTGCAGACTGCCCAGGAAGGTGAAGTCTTATGTAGAGAAGGTTCCTAGCAGGAACTGATAGGGCTTGTATTTCACATTTGGACCTACAGCCACAACTCATAGACAATGAATTTGTTCTTCTTTATTTTTAAACATTTAAAACAACTTTGCTCTTCTTTTTTCTGAGTCTGTAAACGTAATTTCATCTGCCATGTATTTTATTTTCCTCCCAGTCCTTATTGACTCCATTTACAAAGTCACCGAGGGTCGGCAGTCTGAAATATTCCACAGACAGGCTGAGGGGAGCTTTGACCCCAGCTGTTGCTTTACCATCTACCATGGTAACCACATGGAATCCCTGGACCTCATCACCTCCAACCCTGAGGAGGCCCGCACCTGGATCACAGGCCTCAAGTACCTGATGGCCGGCATCAGTGATGAAGATTCCCTCGCCAAACGGCAGAGGACCCATGACCAATATCCTTCCTAAAACTGTTTAGGAGCTCAGTGTGTAGTGTGGTGTGGTGGCGGCGGTGGTGTGTATGTAAGTGTGGATCAGACTATGCTTCATTTTTTCCCTTAATTTCTTTCCTTACCCCTAGCCTCCTCTGTCCCCTCCTCACTTTCACACTAAGTAAATGAATGCATGAAACATATAGACACAGGCTTGTATGAACTCAGGTACAGACTTCTTCTGAAGAGACTGAATTTAGCGCCACAATCCGAGAGCTCTTCAAATACCATTTCCTAAGAGAGGTGAGGCGACAGGGAAAGCATCACTTCATATTAGAGAAAATCCTGCTTTGTTCTGGTTAGTTTAGTTTCACAAATACTTTTTGACTTCCAATTATGTACCAGGCACTTAGCACCTTCCTACTTTCCCTCTCTTTTTTTTTAACTTATAGTTTGGAAACTGACCTGATTGATATTCAAGGGGAAGTTATTTTTTACTTAATAACATTTATCTTCTCTAAATTGCTTGAAATGCTGGAGGCTGTCTCATTCTTGATTAAACCCATTTTTGTGATCCTGCAGTGCTGACAAGATAAATGATTAATATGTTTTGTCTGAAGGGCACCTCTCCTGCTGGGATGGAGCTGGGCATATGACATGGCGTTTCTGGCCTCAGTTTGCTTACCTGTAAAGTAAGGGTATTAGACTGCTTTGGTTTCCTTCTGCATGTTTTGAATGGCCTTAAAATACATGTGCCCTCATCCATGTAGGAAGCAGTACTGCCTTGCTGTCATTGGAATGTGAGCCCTAATTTTTTTTTCCCCCCAGAGTGGTGATAAATTTGTGCTGCTCTAGCTGTACCCCTCACCTGGGGTGCTATTGGAGCAGAGTGGAAATGTTCAGCCCATAAAAGGATTCTGACAGGATGAACGTCTGAACTGATGAGCCATGATGTTTTCATCAGTATTCTCAGCATGCAGATCAATGCAACTGGGATTCATAAATGAACTAAACTCCAACATGGCAAATAACTTTCTGTGCTTTATTCTATTTGTTTGCTTCTTAACTCCTATCATTTGGTAAAAAACAAACCAACAAAAGCACTGAATTAGTAAGAATGCTTTCTGATGCAACTAACAGTGCCTTAAACAATAAAGAATATTAATTTGTCATGAACAAGAGACCTGAGATGGGGCAATTAATTCAGAATCATTAATCAGTGGCTCAACCATATCACAGAGACCCAGGTTCTGCCATTCCCAGTGTGTTGGTTTGTTCCTTCAGCGGGCTGCTCTTTGGTAAAAGAGCTGTAGCAGCGTCAGGCCTCAGATCCAAACACAGCCCTGCCCAGAGGGAGCAAGTTCCTTCTGATAAATCTTTTCTCAAGAGCAAAGAAAAACTGCCCAGGAGGCTTCCAAAAGACTACTTGTCATCGTTGGCCAAAATTGCTATTGCAGGCCCATTCCTAACAAGAGTAATTAATTCACATAATTGGACTTTGATCTCAAGAACCTTCTGCAGAGTGCAAAGAGTTTTTGTTTATGTAGGTTCTTGCTATAGATATTTCTCATATTAGAAATTTGAGAACTTGAAAAATATTCATTAATTCATTGAAAATTATAATAAACTGTTACGTTAATGTAACATTTTATGAAGAATAGTTATATTTTGTCAAGCAAAATAAATTAGTGAGAAGAGTAATATTGCTTTACTCTTTTGCAAGTCTCTTTAATGTCGCTCTTATGGATTCTCATTTTGCGTCTGCATTCAGTCTGTTGTGATGTGTGTGGCTATGAGTCACTAATCCGGGCCTTCCTCAGGCACTCATGTGTTAATTAGGAGGAACAAACAAGTACCTTTCAGATAGCCGAATACTTCAACCTGCAGTTGTATCTTCTACCATGTAGACTGTTACTAGGAGAGAACAGTTTTCCTTTCACAGAATCTTAGAGTTGAAAAGGGACTTCAAGGTCATCTAGTTGTGCTCACTGACATTAAGAAGTGACATAAGTGATCCATGTCCCAGGGCCAGGTCCTCATAGAATCAGAACTAGTGTATATTTCTTGGCCTGATTCTACCTTTGCTTCTGGCTTGCCAGCCCTACATCCCCTAAACCAATGGCCAAGGCCAACTTGTGAGCTGGTGCGGAGGCGTTGCAGACAGGCCTACCCTAAAGGGTTTGTCTCTGCAGAATAGTCACACTTAGGGTTTGCTTGTCCCTGCCTCTTCTCTGGAGAACTCTTTGAGAGGCTTTGGTAAAGAAGTATAGAATAAAAGGATGGACATGTGTCCGTCATTGGCTGTCATCACGTCTTTGAACTCCGGCTAAATATTTTGAGAGGCACAGAGCAATGTCCACAGTCAAAAGAAACGGAGCACTGTGTGCCCCGAACACAAATGAGGTTCAGTTACTTAGGAATTGGCCCAAATGTTCCACTCTTTTGATTCTGTAGCTAATTTTCCCCTAGTCCTGGGTCACCCTTTATCTTCCAGGTATCACATGCAATGAGGTCAGGTCCTGCCTGAACTCTATGAGGAGAAATTGAACTTGAAAGAACTGCACTGGTTATTTTCAAAAGCTGTAAAGGGAACAAAATATGAAACGAGGTATTTGCAATCTGACAGTCACCTCTGTTTAACTTTAGAAGAAATAAGACTTGAACTTTTTGGTTGCTTTGACTTTCTAAGGTACAACCTCCTACAATCATCGTTTGAATCACCTAAGAAATGTAAATGTGCTCTATTGTCACTGGGAGGTTCGTTAATATTTTGACTTAAAATGAAAATCAGTTTGGTGTCACTTGCTTGATAAGCAATATTATCCACTCACTCTTTCCTTTGATCTACTCCCATTCTCCCATTTCTCAATTTTAAACCTATGCCTTTTGCTTGCTTTGATTCTCTGATTTCTTTCCATCACCTTCAGTTCTTCCCTCTTCATTACCCTTCAAATTTTAAAACTCAGTTTGGTTCTCTTAGTATTCACACAAAACCTGCCTTTTGTAATTTGCCTCCCAACAACTATGAAGCACCCATTAAAAAAAAAAAGCTCTGCTAAAACTTGGAATTTTCAGCTCATCTGTTTGTTACCATTTATTCTGCTTTTCTACTATGTAAAACAGTGCAATACTCATCCTCCGGAGGGTCTTTTAAAATCTCATTTCACATGATGTAAATCCTTTGTCTCTAAACTCATCTTAATAGCCTCAGTCACTTAGTGTTATATGTGAGCTTTGAGGGCAACCTCTAGCATGTTAGGTTTGTAGTTCATTTTACTGCCCTTGACTTACAAGTTTCGGGCTATTAGGCAAGAACCATCAAACATAGTATAGAGACGGACCTTCTGGGACGGAGAAGAGTGTGCTAGAGCAGGTTGCATGAGATCTGGGTTTGAGACCTGGGTCCCTTACTAACCCTTACCAAATTTCTCCCTCTTCTCTAGTTTATGTCCTCAGGTGGACAATGAGGAAATTGAACTAGTCTAAATTTCTAAGTGTAAGAGTGGGAATGAGAAAAGGGGATTGGAAAGATTGTATAGTGTGGGGTATTGTAAAGGTAAAAAGATACTAGAGGAAAGGTTATACCGAGAGACGATAAGGCCTAAATTTGGTGTTTCATCGCATCATAGAAATGCTTTAACAGATTGGATAACAATGTTGGAGTTGAAGAACCGCTCAGAATAATATGGTTTGACTCATTTCACAGTAAAGGGATGTGCCCCTGCTTCCCCCATTTCTTTTGTTGTTGTCACTGTTAACTCACCAAAAGACTTTTTCTTCAGAAGTTCAATGTTAATGATAAATGCCTTTGAGTGTATACTGTGAGACAGCAGTTTTTATTTCGTGAAAACATAAGTGTTTTTCTTGACATCTCTGTATGTGGGTGAAGCAGACCTTTGAGGAAGCTGATAAGAATGGTGACGGCTTATTGAATATTGAAGAGATACACCAATTGATGCATAAACTAAATGTCAATCTACCCCGAAGAAAAGTCAGACAAATGTTTCAGGTATGTTTTCACAATTGAGTTGGCCTTATGTAAAATATGCATTAGAGGTTATCAGTGTACTTAGGTATTTCAAAAGGCAATTTTGTTTTGTTGGAAGTTAATATTACCTGCTTTGTATTGCTTTATTTTTCTTTGACGAACAGAGACATTTTGTTTCATTGAGGAAATAAAAAAACTTTCTAAACTTAACATGCATTGACAATTTCACTTCCTAAAATGCTTTTTTTTGTTGTTGCTCTTTTCAGAGAGTAATTATAAGCACTTTACCTGACAAATGGTGGAGGAAATGTGATCAACTCTCTTAGAGAGGCTGATACTTTCTAATCATATAAAGTCTTTATTCTTTGTCAGAATAAAGAATAACATGAACAAATAGCACTTGTCGAAATCCTGAAGAGCCCTCTATTTCATTTCAGAGGAGTTTAAGATTTAGAATCCTCAAATCTTAGAAGTGCTGTATCACTGCTACCTTTTAGGGAGCTCTCCAGAAGTTCACTCAACTGCTTGTTGGTGTTAGGTGAGATGCTGTTTCCTTGTAGGTGGGGGCTTGAGGAAAATCCTTGGGCCCAGACTCATTCTGTGGCACCGACCTTTGACTACACTTAGTCCTGCGTCTAGGTGCAGAAGTCAGCTCTCTTAAGTTTAAGTTGGTGCAAAGACAATGTTAGATTATTAGTCATTACTAGAACATTAATTTAGGAAAGGCTATTATTTGGAGGTAAGTCGAATGCATAATCCATGTTTTTGCAATGGTTTTCTAAGTGGGTAGGTAGGTGGTATTTTATACATGTAAAAATAAGTATAGGGGGTGATACTTTGTGATATTTAATGTTTTGTGCTTCCTTTGTTTTCTGACCACTTGCTTCTGGTAGTGTAGTGGTAAGGCAGAAAAAGCATGAGGAGTGAGTTGCAACAAGGAATGGAAGATGGAGGCTATCTTCCCTCTGTGACCTCTTACAGTGGTCCTGTCCTTGGAAGCTCTTGGCTGGAGATGGTTTGCACTGTGGGGAAGTTGGTCCTAATACCGGAAGACTACATGAGGGAAAGGAAAGAAGATGAAGGAATGAGATATGCTGTAGACAAACCTCAGAGATGGAGTGAGGGTCTTAGGAGGGGAAATGCATTGACACAGATAGAGTGAATTGTCTTCAAACTAAATGAGAATGTTTAACATGTTCTTGACATTCCCTGTGACATCTTACTTTTGTCCTGTTTTGAGCCTTACCTCCCATCTGAGCCTTTCCACAGGAGGCGTTCAGGTATCTGAAGGGGTAGCTGCTGATTAAAGCAGAGAGGCCAAGCTTAAAGAGGAGCGCAAAGTTTATACCTACAAAAATAATGATTTTCTGGGTACTTTTGGAAGAAAGATAAGAAGAAACATAAGATACTGAACTATTTTTGCTTCTGTATTTTTCCCTTCAGACACCTTTGATCTTGGGTGACCTTTGGTTCACCCAAATATTTTAGAGGGTGAACCAGGAAATGTTTATGTGAAGTGCCTTATGAGTTCAAAGTAAATCCTTTAGTGTCCTATTTAAAGAAATGCTAAGAGTCTCTTTCTGTGACCTTAGATTTACAGACTTATCAAGCCAGAAGTGAGTGGAGAAGTTGGGCCTGCTGTATGTAGAACATTTCTACCACAGGCCGTGCTTCTAGCAAGTTCTGTAAGTGGTCGAGGTGGGGATATGGGGCCGAGGATGTTAGTATTATTTCAGGAACATTCTCTCTTTTGACTGAATTGCTGGTAAAGTCATTAAATCCTTCCTAGAATTTTCTTTGCCTTTTTGTTGCAGTGCATGATTCACCTGACTTTTAAGTAATATTTTAAGGTATGGGTAGCTTCTTTCGAAGTCTTTGATGCTATGATTTAAACTTCAGAGTATTACTATTCTTAATTGTTTAGGTATTTACAAGGAAGTCTTGAAAAAGGTCTCATCTCTGTTAGGTATTTTAAAACTATGTTTCATCCAGGGTTAGATATTTTGAAACAAAGTTATGACAGAAATATGAACACTAGCCCTAGTTTCTGAGGATGCAAAGACTCTACAACCAAGGGCCTCAAACACTAAAACTGTTGATACTCTGTAGACCAATCTATCGCTACCTTTCAAATGACAGAAGGCGACAGCAATCAGCCTCACGAAGAAACTATGTATGGTTTAAATATTGGTTGAAGTGTTTGTTCATAATTGACCCAAAGTTAGCAAACTTTAAAAAGATGTATTTTTATGTGCACTTTGACTTTCAAATATATGTTTAAAACCATGTAATAGCTACATATACTTCACAAACATATATTTCAAAATGCCATTGTTGCCCTGTCAGTTTTTGTTTAGTTACAGTTGTGTACATTTAGAAGGAAGAAGATCATGTAAATGGATTGGTTGCTCATTATATATTTCCAACAGTTTTATGATTTTATGGTAAATTCAGCCAATTAGAAGGAAGATACATGGTGAAAGATTCTTGCCCAATAATTACTAGAAACAAATAATTTCAGCTACAAATTAGTCCAGATGGATTTTTCAGACATCTGTGGAGGGAACGCAGGGAGGTGTCAATGATGGTGATGGTTGTGAGAACACTAAGCTAGCTATGCAGAATTAAGAGAGATTTGTTTTTTTTTGTAGGTAAAAATTACATTTGATTGAAATGCAGTTCAGAAGCTGATGAGACACAGATATTTTTATTGTGTGTTAAATATATCTTCCCTTTTTTTGTTCATGATTAGTCTTGTTCAAGCTTTCTCTTTTTCATTAATTTCTTCAAAAGACCAGCTTTTGGTTTAATTGCTCAACTTTGATGTTATAACCATTTGTTTTCTATTTCATTGCTTTTGCTTCTGTTTATAATTTATTTCCTTCTATTTTCTTTGGCTTAAACGTTTTCTAGGTTTTTGAGTTGAATTATTAGCTTATCTGTTTTTAATCTACCTTGCTTTCTAATAAATTGAAAACTTCAAATTTCCTCTAATTACTGTTGTAACTTCATCACACAAGTTTCAATATGTAGTGTGTGTGTTCACTTCTATGTTTCATTTCCTACTTAGAAATGTACTATGTTGTTTCCAGACAGTTTTTTTAAAGCTCTTTTGTTGATTTATAAATTTATGGTGATCAGAGAAATTAGTTTTTATAAGGCTGATTCTTCATAATTTACAACTTTGCTTTTGGCCTAATATGTAGTCAATTTTAAAATTGATCCATGTGTACTTGAAAGGAATGTTTGTTTACCATTTGTGAAATGTATACTAGCCTTTTTATAGTAAATATTATTTCCCAGTACCGAATTTCCTATTTCACACTCTCACACTGCTTTATTTTTTCTATTTCTCTTTCAGGAAGCTGATACAGATGAGAATCAGGGAACTTTAACATTTGAAGAGTTCTGTGTTTTTTACAAAATGATGTCATTGAGACGGGACCTTTATTTGTTGCTCTTGAGCTACAGTGACAAGAAAGAGTACCTAACTGTGGAAGAATTGGCTCAGTTTTTGAAGGTGGAGCAAAAGGTATTATTAGACTATTGAATGTTTACCTAAAAATACTTGTGAAAGATACATGGGCTTCTCTTGGGGTTAGATGTAGATATTCTTTAAATTTAGGGTATAGGTGTAAATATCGTAATTCCACAAAAGTCTTATCTATGAGTTATTTAAAATGTGTTTCCAGCAGCTTTTAAAAAAAGGGAGTGATAAATTGAACACATAGAATTTTTAACCTTAAATATGCTGAGTATAGATATGCATATTTTCCCACAAAGTTGAATGGTAACTCATGTGTTTCATTTTAAATACAATGGTAATGTTTTCTTTATACTAGTAATATAGCTTGGTATTTATTAACTATGATGTAATTCTTAACTAACAACATAATAATTCATTGATAGTTCTGATGGGAAATTGGCATTTGATCATACGAGTATGAAAAGGCTGAGTAAATTAAGTCCTGATTAGCAAAGAAAGTCCCTAAATATATTTAAGAGAAGACCTTTTAATTTTAATACTATGTAGGCTGAATTATGGTTGATGTGGTGAGGCTTCTCCTATTGCTTTTTTAATGTTACCTTAGACTCTATTTCTCACTAAAGTAGAAGAATCAATGAAAACTTTTTTTGTTTTTTTTCTTTAGCTTTATTGCGGTATACTTGATGAATAAAAATTGTATATATTTAAAGTATATAAGATGAGGTTTCGATATATGTGTACATTGTGAAATGATTACCATTGTTCAAGTCAATGAACACATCTATCTCCTCACATAGTTTTTTATTTTTTATTTTTTGTGGTGAGAGCACTTAAGATCAACTCTTAGCAAATTTCAAGCATATAATAGAGTATTAACAACTATAGTCTCTATGCTGTGCATTAGATCTGCAGAACTTATTTATTTCCCATAATTGAAACTTTGTACCTTTTGACCCACATTCTCCCCCCCCCCCAATCCTTTTACCCCCCAGTCCCTGGCAACCAACGTTCTACTCTCTGCTTTTATGATTTTGACTTTTTCACTTCCACATGTAAGTGAGATCATGCAGTGTTTATCTTTCTGTGTCTGCCGTTTCACTTAGCATAATTTCCTCTAGGTTTTAAACATGTTGTCACAAATGGCAGGAATAATTTCATCAATCCTGCCTATGTGATGAAACCTCTAGAAAAACCCCTAAACCGTGGGGTTTGGCCAGCTTCCTGGTTGGTAAACACATAGACATGGTGAGAAACGGTTGTGCTTTGAGAGGGCAACGAAGCTCCAAACAACACCTCTCCTACCTTGCCCCATGCATCTCTTCCATTTGGCTATTTCTGAGTTGTATACTTTATAATAAACCACTAATAGTAAGTGAAGCACTTGTCTGAATTCTACGAGTCAGTCTAGCAAATTATGGAAAATGAGTCATGAGAGCTGTTAAAGACTTTGAATAAATTTTAGGCAGGTTCTTCTGAGCCCTTTTTCAACCAGGCCGCATCCTTGGGCCTTGTTCTCAAGAGTCTAGTTGAAGCAAGAATCCTGCTAAGTCAGTTTAACCAGAACCCCCATCAGATCACCTTTGATATCTGATAAAATTCCCCATTCTCTACCTGTCTATCCCCCAGGTCCTATCCAATTGCTCTGGCCTGCCTTCAGCAAGAATTCTCTTAAGATCAGTTAGAATCCTTTAGCCAGAATCATTCTTATTCCTGATGTTTGTTCCTCTGACTCCCCTACTCTGTTCCTTGGCTATAAATCTCCACTGGTCCTTCCTGTATTTGGAATCGAACCAGTTGTATACTGAGTTCTCTTCCCCCCCCTCCCCTTTTACAGTACATAGTTAGTGATTCAAATCTGGTTGTATTGCTTTAACTACTGTCCATTTCTGGATTTTCTTTGACAGAATGGCCAAATTTATAGTAGTTCAGGAGAAAAGGGGATAGACTGAACACTTCTTTTGTGGCTGGTGTCTGATGTAGAGGCAGTCTGTACAATTGAGCCCGTAATCCGTGGGGTGTAATTCTAACTCCGGGTAGTTAGGGCACCCAGTTAGTGTCAGAGAATCGGAGAGTTGGTTGGTGTCAGAAAAAGACAACAACGAAAAACACTAGACCTGGTAATAATTAACTTTACCCCGTTACCACAATCACATACATTTTAGGAATAACATTCAGATTTTATAAATTTTGTTGTTGCTTTCCTAAGGATTAAGCCAGACACTGTTAGCAAAATGTTTTTTTATCAAAATCAGTTGTTTTGATGAGTTTGATAATTTGGCAAAGACAGAGATTTTCCATTAATTAAGTTAGGTATGAGACAGGCAGAAAATGGGAAAGAGGTAAGAGAAGAATTTGTTTCTTGCCCAGAGAATGTGCCCTTTTTATATCTCAGCTCCTCTGTTTCCTGCAATTATGTGCTTCTCCGTTCTCCTTCTGAAGACCTCTTCATGGTATGTGGAAAGAACAGTAGAGCAGGAGCACAGAAGACCTACATTCCACACACTCCCTGTATGTTTTATTGATTGGAGAATCTTGCACAGATCAATCAATACTGTTTCTGATCCTTCGTTTCCTCATCTGTACAAAAGGGAGCTGAGATCTACCTTAACTATCTCGTAATGTCAAATTGAAGATTGATTGTAGTGGTGAATGTGAAAGCCCTTGGACAGAGATATCCAGAAGCACAGCAATGTGAGAAATTAAAATAAAAATGTTTAAAGCTGCTGATTTCAAATTCATGTGGGCTAGTGGAATGAACCCAGTCCATTCGAATAGCAATAGTGGCTGCTATCACTTGTTAATGGTCATATGTGTCTTCCCTTCTTTTGGTGATATTGACATTCCACTAGTCCATTTTTGTTGGGTAAGGCAGAAGCCAGCATTCTGTGACATCTGCCCCTGGTAGATGATTACCTGAATCCAGTTTAATTTTCTAAATTAGCTTCAAACTACATATGGGCATAACCTGAAAGACATTTTTAAAAATTATGATTCATTAAGAGACATGAACTGTAAAGGAAAATATTAGTGTCCTGAAATTTTAAGTTTATATGTGGTCCAATATAGCAAACACCATAAAATTTGTCTTAAGTACAAACTAGGAAAATATTTGCAACACACAAATGAGAGAAATTGTGAATTTCTTTAATATGAGTAGTGCTCTCCTAGGCTATTGAGGGAGAAAAGTGAATACCAAATAAATAAAAAAAAGGGAAAAACATTTGAAACATGTAAAAAAATTTCAAAAACATCAATAAACCTATGAAAAATGTTCACATTTCATTAGTAATTTAAAAAATGTGAAACAAAGCCAAGAGAACATTTTTTGCTCATCAAATCAATAAAGGTTAAAAAAAGTTACTACTAAACATGGTGTCCATTTCTGATGCTTCTGGTGAAGTTGTAGAATGGTATAATCTTTCTATAGGACAGTTTTATTTACCAAATGTTATATAATTTATTAAGTTTTCACCAAACCATTTTATTCTAGAAATTTATCCCAAGGAAATGTGTATAGTAAAAAGTCACAAGATTATGCATTCAGCATTATTTAAGATAGAGAAAAATTGGACATGATCTAAATGTATAGCAAGAAAGTTAACAGTCAAGAATGTGATGAGGATTTGAATTTTAAAATGGGATTTCCACAGTGGAATAAATCTGTGCCAATTTGACTATCCATATGGCAGTATGTAATTCATTCATTTCTGATGGCATAAGATTGGTATAGACACCAGAGTATTCAACTTTTACAGACTTACTCAGTTGAGAAATGAAATATCACTGCAGGCCATATATGCTGTCAAGGATTATGTGAAATCAAACATTGGCCCACATGGGTCAATTTCACCGAAGCTCTCTGAAAATTGAATTTATGCCTTTGACAGACCCAAGGGCTGTTTGATCCTTAAAATGTTGATGTGTGAAGGAAAATTTTCACTTTTTTATGTCCATGAAGAAGTGCCAGTTAAGCCAGAAGCCAGCTGGCTGAGGTTTCTCTTGAATTCACAGATAAATATCACAGACATCCGTCAGATTGTGGTTCCAAAGTACTAGGGCAGTTTGAAGTTTTTAGTTTTACCCCCACCCCATCCCTTGGTCCCCTCTGGGCAAAAAACAACCTATATCTGCTCCAGAGTTCCTGTCCATTTCTTGGCACTGGGGTGGAATGTGTTTTGTGTTCAATCCTTTTCAGATTTTTGGTTCAGGAGTGATCATTTGATTGAATTCCCTCATCTCCCATCACAGCCTTTCTTAGTAATCCTCTACCCTCTTTTTTAACTTTTGGTTCCTTACGGATTGAGGAGAGAAGAAGAGAGGACAGGAATATTAAAGCACCCTTATAGTTTGAAAAGCCTTCTATTAATTAAGAGCGAAGGCTATATCCATGGATATGTGAAAAGCAGATTTCTATTTATACAGTGCTTTCATAGATATATGTATGGAGATGGTTAATTCCAGGGGATTTTTCAGAGCTTTTCTGATTCCATGCTAGAGGGGCTTCTGATTGTAGCTCAGTTTACCTAACATAGATCTATACATTATCCCTTTGTGGTGGTTCTACCAGTTGCCCCTTTTTCTTCTTTATTTGGAGAGAGAGAAAGTTCCTGTTGTTTTAAACTAAGTTTGTGGAAATTTGTTACAGCAGCCCTAGGAAATTAACACAGCAACCCAAGGAAAAAATTCCCTAAAGATATTTATATCAGAAGTCTCCTAATAAAATAGTTAGCCAGAGAATTCCACAGTGAAGCCCACGAGTCAGTAAGCTCTGTTCAGGAATACAGAACTTCCTGCCAATTTTTTTGTTGCTTTAGTTTTAAATATGTTTTTAAATAGCCAGTTTTAAAAATGGGTTTTAAATAGCCAAGGCTTGCCACATGTTTGAGGAAAAGCTCTAGCGTAAGAAGCAGAGGCCAAAGCAAACAAATAGAATCAAGAAAATTGGAGGAAGTAGAGGCAAGGCAGGCAGAAGGCAATTTTTAAAACTGGCATCAATACATCACAATGGTAGAAAACATTGCAGCCATGAAACAAGAGCAAGGTGCTAGGAGAAAAGCACATAAAGTTGAGAAAACTGCCTAGAAAGTAGAACAAACAACAAAGAAATGGAAAATAGAAAGGAAAGATAAGGAAATTAGTAGATTGATCTAGAAGGTCCACTATCTTCTAGAGTAGCAGGAGTTACAGAAAAATATAAGAAGAAAAAGGAGGAAATTATCAAATAAATAGTACAAGAAAGATTAACACTGAAAGATAGGAATCCCTAGATAGGCAGTGGTCACTGCGTGCCAAATGCAGTGAATGTAGGAAGAGCCACGCAGAGACAAGTCATAGTGAAATTTTGCGATGCCCAGGATAAAGTGAAACCCTAAAAGCTTGCAGAAAGAGAGAGGAGAAACAGAAACTAATCAAATCAGTGAACAAAAACAGGTCTCCTGAAAAGGACTGGAATCAGAATGGCATCAGACCACATTATGTAATGTAAAGAATCATAAATAATGTAACAACCTCATTATTTAATGTAAAATAAATCAAATTTTCCTATGCAAGCCAATTGCCTTGTATAGTAAGAATAATCATCAGTGTTGGAGACAGCAGGTGGCTCGGATATTGGCAGCAAACAAAACTCAAATGAACTCCATGGGAAATAGGGAATAAGTGTTTCTATTTCACCTTACCAGCTAGGTCAACTTGGAAGCAAAACATGGCGGGGGGCTGGGGGGGAGCAATAAAGAACATTAACTTATATTGAAGCTTCATTCATACAGTAAAACCCCGATATAACTTTTTAAGTGAGGTCTAAAAAATTCAGTTGTGTAAAATGTAGAATTTTACTATTGGGAGGTTAATTCAACGAGAACAGGGATGGGGGAAGGATAGGAACTGATTGACTCATATTTCAATCTCTTTATTACCAACTTTTACTGTATTTTACTGAGTTAATCCTCAATACTTGAATTTTGTGTAGGAAGTGGATTATTTCCCATTAATTCTTTTACCCAGAAAATTGGTTACTTCCTAGAATACCTACTAATGTTTTCACTAATTTAATGAATACTTTTCTAATAGGATACTTTTTGTTAGCACATTCTGCTTTGTATCTTGAACTAGTAACGTGTCCTCACTCATCTACAATTAGTTCCATCCCAGAGTGACAGTTTCTTGCTGTTTGTTTGTTTGTTTAGATCACGTGGGCTCCTGGTAGACAGCCCGAGTCTAGTTCACGGCTCCTGCATGTCTAAACAAATGGCCTCATAAACCAAATAATTGCAGTGTAAACTCAGTCTTCCCATGGCACATATAATTTTTATCAATTTGGTCCTTTGTATTTTGTGAGAAATTGTTTATATTTTGGATTGCATGTGATAAATCTCTCTAGCTTATAGTGGACAAATTAATGAGCTGCTCAAAGCCTGACAAGGTCAGCAGAGTTCCTCACAGGTAGCATAGTTTCATTTATTTACGGTATTTTCAGGTGGTATCTGGTAAGGCAGGCCTCTGAATAAAGTAAGAATTATAACTTTTACTCAAAGGATTTAGCCATTATGCAGCTAGTCTTGGTGGGGGCACGAATGGGGGAGAATGAACAAGCATTCTGTGCTCTTTCAGACAGGCAAAAAATAGCTGCATAACAGGTTTCCCCCCCGCTGCGAAAAGCTTAAATGCTATTAAACAGACTGTTTAGAAAAATTAGATTTTATTAAAACATAAGTGTTGAACCGAAGAGATAACAGGATCTTTGAGAAGTATCATTGAAATATAAAATCCTAGCTCACAAAATGAGCTTCCTCTATCACTATGCATTAGTATTTTTAAATGTCACTGTTAAACTGTGGGGCTCAATGGGTTTTTTGATCAAAATATCACATTCTTTGTTTAGTTAAAGAAATGATTCCTGAAGAGTTTACTTTTCCCACTGACGCTAAGTACGTGATGTTCATGTAGCAACCTTGAAACTGACTCAATAGCAATAGCATGCCCTGCCTTTTGGTGCCACACTTTGTTCTTATAAATACCAATTCATTTAATCCTCACAGCTACCTTAGAAGGTAGCCCCAGAGAAGTAAGTGACTCATTTAAGATCACACTGTCAGTAATACGAGCCAGCGGATTTGAACACCAGCAGTCCAGCTCGCTCTCTGTTACGCTAGTTGCCTCACCTAGCTTTCTGTTATTTTTCTTGCTAACGTTTTTGTCTCTGAATCAGCAAGGCAGACTGCTGTCATGATTCAGTGGAAGGACCTGTAGTTACACACATGCACAGGTGAATTTACCTAGAACATCCTGTTCTGGTAAGGAATCATTTTCTTTTAGGATGTATGCGTTATGAGCAAACTTCAGTGTTTGTGTAGAAAACACTAATTTTGCAGAAGCTACTAGCTCATACTGAGTGGATTTTTGGCAATGCATTTATATTGATTATTGATTTTATTTATTAATATCATTGTTTCCTGGAGAACATTTGTCTAGTAGTTGAAGGGCTGTTTTCACTGATTAAATCTGCAAGATGCAAGGAAGATTGATCACAATCATTTTCCAAAGATATAGTGGTTGTGACACTTGTAACCTCAAACACTGTTTACTTAATCGCTTTGTGGTATATCAAGAGTGCTTTAAAAAATCAGTAGGCTTTTTTTAGTGTAGAGAAACATCTCATGAAACTTCAGGTATTGTACTAATGTTCTTTTTTTTTAGATGAGTAATGTGACAACAGATTACTGTCTTGACATCATAAGGAAATTTGAAGTTTCAGAAGAAAATAAGGCAAAAAATGTTCTTGGAATAGAAGGTAAAATAACAAATATTCTTAATGACTCATTCTTTAGTTTGGTTCACTAAGTTATATTCTGCAAAATTTTTAGGAGGACAGCTATTTGTGAAATTACTGATGATTCAAATACCACCCCCCCCACACACATATTTTCCTACAAAGCAGGTTCCGTGATATTGTCCCTTCTCTTACTTTTGCAATGATGATATATATTTTCAACTCCTAGCAAGCCAACTTGATGCCACTGTGTATGAAAGATACCAAGAAATATTTGTACTTTTCTCAAAGGGCTAATTTTGTAAATAGCTTCAACCTGATAATTTTATGAATGGAAATTCGGTCATAAGATAAGTAATCTATGAAACTAGTGACTTGACAGTAAACATGTGTCTTAAAAAAATGTTGGCAACTAACTAGTTTTAGCTTGTTGGTAGCAGTGGACAGGTTTGTTGAAACAACAGATTTCTTTAATACAACAGTCTCATTTTATGATTGAGGAAAGTGAGGTTCAATGAAATTAAGTAATTTGCCCACAGTTGTATATTCAAAATCTAGGTCCTGGGATCTTACATAGAAATAATGCAATATGAATATAGCTACACATATGGCTAAATTTTAGGTAGGGAAATAAATGGCAGGCTTCTACTTAAGAGGAGAATCTTGCAGGCAGAACAACTATTCTTAATGAAAGACCACTGCGGCACCTTAGTGCCCTCAAGAGCATCCAAAGCCATGGTTTACCTCATCATTTTTGATTGTTGATGTCCTCTCCCCCCTGCTCCCAGGCTCAGTGTGGACACGGGGGTTTTGCTATCATGTATTTACTTCCTGGGACAGAAGGTAATTAAAATAAAGAGGAATAATTTAAAATTTATCAAAAACCATTTTAAAACAGCCAGAGAAAATAAACTATTTTGGACCTTTTTTTTTTTAAACTAAGAAATGGGTTGCAGCCCTGAAAGATGGACTTAAACACAGTTTCTAAGTTATAGCCACAAAGAGGGGCAAGAAGAAATTCTCTGGAGTCTCAGAGGGTATTTACAGATACAGTTGTACCACACGATTCTTGAAGACTTGAAACCATTTACCCTAATAACCTTGCCACTTAGGTACTTGTGGGCCATTCATGCATTTATTCATATATTAGTGAATGCCTCTTCTATCCAGCCATTATGTTTTGAAAAACTATAGAAAACCTGACAGGGTTTTCTACATAACCTTTAAGCACTATTTCACATTTATAAAATGCGTGAGCCATTAGCATCTTCCCAAGCCAATTTCATGCTCAAATAATCACACCCTGAATTCTGGCCATGCCTAACTTTTTAACTGCTACTTCAGCTATGACAAACAATATTATTTTTTCAATTCAACTCAACCTATCAAATTGTTGATTGATCATTGTACCACTTAGAATGACTAATACTTTAATACTGCATCAGTCACTGATTAGGTCACACTGCATGATTATAACTTGAGCTCAGTAGTTACTGAATGGCTTTGCAGAAAGCTCTCTTCTTTAATCAAAATTCTTAAAAAGTCTGTTTTTCTCTAGGTTATGTTTAAACTGCTACTCCCCCAAATCCTATTTAAGCTTTTGACACTGTCTTTTTGACCTAAAGCACGTCTCTCATGATCCCAATGTTCTCTACCAAGGCTGCTCTGACAGGAACGAAGTTTGGGTCAAAAACATGGATTTTGCCGTGTATAATGTGCATCCATGTTTTTGACCCAAACTTTCAGGGGGAAAAAATATCTTTTGTTTTAATTTTTTAATTCAAATTTTTGTTTACATTTAGGTACTTGTTTTTTTTGTATTATAAAGGAATTTTAGCATTTTTAAAAACATATTATGGTACAAGAAATTTTATGTAACAAATAATTATAAAACACAGGAACAGATACAAGGTATAAGAAATTTCATGTACTGGTAACAAATTTATGATATTTATGCATCATAGAAGGCCAAGAACTCTTCATCATCATTGCAAGTTTGTCGTAAATTCAATAAAACCGATTATCATATTCCATGTTGGTATTTTGTATACGGATATCGTTATTGACTTCTAGAGTTACACTTTTAACTTAAAAGCATAAATAAAACAATTAAAAACATTTATATAGATACAGAATTAGTACTACCCATGTATAATGCTCATCCTTATTTTTCCCTCACAAATTTGGGCAAAAAATTGCGCATTATATACATGGCAAATTATGGTAACATAATCACTCTGAATATACTCTGATGTTTTTTTGTCCCTGTTACAGTCAAATAAGTACATACACTTTAAAGCTACAGTACTTCACTCTCTCTTCCAAAGGCTTCACGAACTTCATGCGTAGTCCTGCCTGTGACATCTTTAACCCACTGCACCATGAAGTGTACCAGGACATGGACCAGCCCCTGTGCAACTACTACATCGCTTCCTCTCACAACACCTACCTGACTGGGGACCAGCTCCTTTCTCAGTCCAAAGTGGACATGTATGCTCGGGTGCTCCAAGAGGGCTGTCGCTGCGTGGAAGGTATGTGCTTTGTCTGAGCTCTGCTTAGTTGGTGAACATGACCTTCAGTCGGTGAGTCAAGTCCAGTACAAATAATGGGGACCTAACATGCGCTCACACTAATCAGAACCATTTCTCTGCTCATTGTAGAGTCATTCTTAACTCAGTCCTCTGCCAAAGAGGGTTACTGTTCAGTCAGGAGGGAGAGAACTATGTGTTTGCCGTTGGGAAGTACTCCTTTGGTGGCTGAAAAATTGTGATGAAAATGAAAGTTTTCCTAGAAAGGTAGTTTGATTAAGTGGTAGCAAAAATAGTTCAGGATAGCTATTTGTTTTCCCAATACTTCATGGTCTGTCAGTCAGCGGACATGTATTAAATTTCTATTAGGTGCCTGGTGATAAGGACACAGATGTAAGACATGGTTTCTGTCTTCAAAGAGCTCACAGTCTAGTTGAAGGGTGGAAAGTTTAACAGTAGTACAGTGTGAGAATTCTACCAGTTGAATCATATATGTGGTAGAGAAGTGGTACCAACAGTAAGTTGTGAAGTAAAATGCTATGACAAATCAGGTGGGCTGGGAAGGTAGAATTAGGTCAGTCATAAGGGTTTTGAGTGCTGTAGTGAGGAATTTCAACTTTAGCTTTTGGGAACAGGGGTCCAATGAAGGGTTTCAATACTATAGTGATATGATCACACTTGCAGTTTAGAAAGATAACTTGGGCAGCAGTGTAGGAGGAAATTTTTATTTTAAATAGGTGTTTGGAGGGGGAGGGGAGAGGAATTTAGAGCAAGGAGAATGGAAGGCTAATGCAGTGATTCAAAGGAAAGATTATAAAAGCTTGGACTAAGTGAGACGATTAAACAGATATTAAAGAAGTAAGCTCAACACGACGTGGTAAGTGAAGTAAAGGATGCAAGGAATGAGAGAGGGAGCTGGAAGGAATGAGCAGTGCCGCCACATACTATTGGGAAGCGAAGAAGAAGACCGTTAATGAGTTCAGTTTTCCATCTGTTGACTTTGTAACATATATGTGGACATTTTTATTCATCAGTTGATAATGATATCTGAATTCAGTGGAAGGACCCAGGCAAGATATAGTCCATAATTCTGAGCTTTGTACATGGTAGTTTAAATCTCCAAAGTGTCTGATATCACCTATAGAGAGGAGTGGAGAAGAGAACGAGGCCTGGGGATATGATTGATCCAACATTTAGAAGGTAGGAAGAGCAAGGGGAACCAATGGGCCAAACTGTCACACAGTGGTCGCTTGGACCTAGGGGTTGAAAGTATCAGAAGGGAATGGTCAAAAATGCCCACGCAACAGAAAAGTAAAATAAGGTAAAGACTAACTATCCAATCTGTTTTTGACAGTGGAGGTTATTGGTGTCCTTTGCTATATAATTTTGGTGACATGTTAGTAGGAAAGTGGGATAGCTAATCTGCTATGGGTTAGTGTCTCAGCATTTTTATTTACTTATATTTATTTATTTAGCACGCCCACATATTTTTATTTATTTTTCTTTAAAATTTTTATTTGTGTTTTTCAGTTACAGTTGACATTCAATATGATTTTATATTAGTTTAAGGTGTACAGCATAGTGGTTACACGTTTACATAAGTTATGCAGTAATTCCCCCCAGTTAATCTAGTATCCGCCTGGCACTTTACATATTTGCTGCCGTATTATTGACTATATTCTTTATTGTCTCAGCATTTTTATATATTAGAAGAAGAATTTGATGATACAGGTTGGGAAGATTTGAGATTTGGGAAGGGGGGGAAATGAGGATACATGCTTGTTTTTAGATGGGATGAGGGGACAAGAGATTTTGAAAGTGTTCATGCCTGATAGGCTCTCTTTTCTCAGAGAAGTAGGAGAAAATATCATTCAGTAAGTGCAAAGTGGGTAAAGGTTGGCTTGGGGGCTTATGAAGATCAGCAAACTTTTAAAATAATTCATCAGGTAATGGGAAAGGAGTTGACTAGATAAATTGGGGAATGCTTAGCTAATTTCCAAACAGTCAAAAAAACATAGTCTTTGGGCGGCCAGATGGCTCAGTTGATTAGAGCGTGAGCTCCTAACAAGGTTGCCGGTTCAATTCCCGTATGGGATGGTGGGCTGCGCCCCCTGCAGCTAAAGATTGAAAACGGCAACTGGACTTGGAGCTGAGCTGCACCCTCTACAACTAGATTGAAGGGCGACTGATGGATCCTGGAAAAACACACTGTTCCCCAATAAAAAGTTTTAAACAAAGTATTTTTGTGATACAAAATCCTATGCTTAGACTCCTCCCACCCATCTCCAACAGATTAGTTATAGAAGCAGTGAAGACAGATTATAGAATTGATTCAAGCCTCTAGGTCATATAAAATGTCTTCAAGGTATTGGTGAGAGCTCTTAAGGAATTGACAGTACGTCCATGGTTCTAGGAAAAGAAGTGAAGTGAATAAGGAGCCACAAAATGAGGTTAAGAGACTAGAAGACTCAAAGAAATGGAAATATGGAGAAAGTTGTCATCACACATTTAAAAAGCAAGAACAGTGTGTTATTATTATAAGGTGTGATTTTGGATGTAGTTACAGGTGCTGCCTACATCCAGGGCATGTCATGGGTGAGCACGATTGATGTTGGGTGGAGTAAAGGATTGTTGGCATTATGGAGGTCGAGGCTAAGAGATTGAGTGGATTACCCACATGGACGTTTAACTCACAAAGGAAGCCAACAGGGAGATTAAAAGTTAAAAAACTTAAACATGGAAAGCTGGAGATTAAAAACTATACACCAGATATTTAAGTACAAAAAGAATGCTATAGAAAAGTCAATTGGAACATGCCAGAAAGATGTGTTGGATAAAGTGTGGAGGATTTTTTATGAGTATAGAAGAACAGTTGTTGAAAAGTAGCAATGAAGGCCTAGAGAATGCCTCCTGGTTCTGTGATTTATACAAAGAAGCATCTGTGGAGAAAGGAAGCAGCATCCTCCAAGGTCAGCTGGTAACGGAGAGAAGGAGGTTGAGGGAGAGTTCCAAAAAGAGTCTGATATAAAGGGAGTTTGTTTATGATGGAATGGAGCCCAAAGCGGAATTGCTTTTTGATGGGGGTATACTGGGATTCCCAGTGGATCATGGGCTGTTCTTGAAGTGGTGGAATGGAATAATACAGAGAAATAAATAAAGCAGTCAGCTGGTAAGGTAAAACCAACAACTGGATGGACCTTTCTTTGCCAGATTTTTTCTGGCTTGAATTTTTTCTGCTACAGAAGTATAAGATGTAATATTATGGCAACAGTAGTGGTAATAGTAGTAATAATGTTATAAAAGTAAATTAACTTATTTTAAAGGTGGACTCTCATAACAGTCTGCATACAGAACCATTGAGATCACTACCAGTGTAGAACTCTGGAAATTAATGCTCTAAGACATGGCATTTTTGCTGTGGATGCAGAGAACACCTATTGACAACAGTGAGTGACAATTGTGTAGCTGAAGCAACTAAGTAATGAAGATGCTTATAAAATATTAACTAAAAAAGCTTCGAGCACTTAAAGGTCTTGAGATGACATTCTGCTCTCAGGCATTATTCAAGCCTTTGTTCACTCAACACTCCACAGGTTTTACATGTCTGCCATGCATAGAGATACCCAGGGCGCACCCTGTCATAGGATTCATAGTGATAGTTGCCTATCATTTTAGATGGTGACATTTTTGTGGAGGCCAAATATGGAAAGTAACTTTTAGTGACTCCAAGAAGTGAAGTCAACTCTAGGCAATTGTGCAACTGTGTTACTTCTGTGTCCTGTACTCTAGTTCTTTTGCTTTCCATGTCCTTCAGGTACCCAATTTGCTCTTTTTTGGTTTCGCTGTCCAAAATCAGTATCCAACCCAAGCTTAACCGTGTTCCCATCATCAACTCCTTATATTGAGTCAAAACTTTAATCCTCCAGCTCTGTTTGGGATATTAAGGAGGAATATTAGTAAGTTATCTGATTAAGAGAATTTATAGTAAGGCACACATGATTTTTAGTCTTAGATTTTTCAGGGGTCTTTTAATTTTAACATGAGAGCTTTTAGGAATTGTGTGTAGTAGATGATATTGAACATGAGGCTTTTGTGTTACCTACTTTTCTTCTTGTCTGCCAGTCACCAAAGTCCTACAATAGAAAGACGCTACTTTGCCCTCCTTGTCTAAAAGGTTACCTGCTTTAGATAGTGACACAAACTGAGAACATGCACAGCTGGGGTGTGATTTTAAAGGACATGGAATTGCTCAACTATCACCCTCACCAGCTTCTATCAGCAAATCCCTCCTTTATTATTTGGCTTGAAGTTCTTACTATTGGAATAATCTATGCCTGGACATTGCAAGTCAAGCTACGAGTTTTGCAAGGTTTTTGTTGAGGAGAAGAAGTCTATTTATCTGGGAGACTTGGTCAGGTTTATGCTTGATCTATTTACTGTTTGAAATTGCGGTTGTCACCTTGGCTTTGCAAATACTGTAGGAAGGAACAGGCGGACTTCCATGATTTCAGCCCCGTTTGTGTGCTAGTTTCTGATGAAGTGTTTTCAACACATTGTCCTTGAATTCTTACAACACTAAGGGAGATGGAATAATTTTATTTAGAAAACACCCCAACTTGGAGTGGAGTTCAGTGGCTCAAGTTCCCATAGCTGGGAGGTTTGGAAGCTGGGCAGTTGTCTGACTACCCCCACTGCACTATTTTCCAGGAAGTCTGTGTGTTTTTTGGAGGAACAAGCATTGAAAGGCATGACTGGCCCTACGGGGGATCAAATGAGGGACATCAGGTCATGTAAGGAAAGCTAGAGAAAGCAAAGTGTACAACACAGAGGGCAAGTTGGCTTTACGTGGAGGAATTTGGTTGTCTTATGAGTAGGCCTGACATCTAAATATTTAGATGTTCCTGAAGACTTAAAATGCGATGGCGTGATCTTTTGTGTTCTAACAATTTCTGTCAGCCGTGCAATTTGAAGACCTTAGTTCACATTTGAAGCTTGGGCCTGGAAGACACCAATGTGTATATGCTCAGTGGTCCTTTATCTACCTTGGGTCCAGAGGAAGTTTTTAATTCTCCAACACCTGCAGCTAGGATTTAAAGAACCTGATTTATAGAATGTAGCAGGTCATGAATTGAAAATTCAGGTACCCCCGATATTTTTCTGAATAGAACACTTAGAGATGAAGAGTAGTGATTGTAGACAGTTTCTTCATGGCGTTGGGACCCGAAGTGTCTCTCCACTTTCAGGCTTCTGTTTTGATAATGTTGTGTTTTCCATTTGCATTGGTTCAGCTGCAGTAATGTCCTAGGTCAGGAGATGTACGGTGTCTTGAGGAAGACGAGTACGTCTTGTTTGGTGATGTGGGCTTCTCAGAAAATCAAATCGATACCATTTTTTTACATGACCTTTTATTCTCTTCATTTTCAGCCTGAGTTACTTAATAAATATGGATGTTCTGTCCAGGGGATTTTCACTCTCATGATGGAAGTGACGATGTTGCATTGCTGTTATAATTGTTTACAGCCTTTCCTGTTGTAACGAAAAGGTTGTGCTAACAGAGTGGGATGTTTTTAAGTTACGTTATGAAAAGCTGTCATGTTAGCTGCTCAGCCTGCCTTCAGAACTGACCAACTCTGTCAGGGTGCTTTTGGGGGCCTCTACTGTTATGACCTGATTGAGAAATGGGCCCTGGCTGTTTTGTGGCTAGAAGGATTGGTTAGAGGATTTTGACCTTGCCAACATTCTCATTACAGCGTGAGATCTTATAAGAAATGTCACTGCTACCTGTTAGGATGCCAGCACTATCTGGGAATGTTGTTATCTTCATGTAGCAGACAAGCTATGAAATCAGACCTAAAAAGCAAACATTAGAAGAACCATCCTTGACTATGGATATTCTGCCTGTGTTATAAACATTAGCAAAAAGTACCTTCTTTTATGACCAGTGTAGTTTTAAGCACTATTTTTTGTGTTTATGATAATTAGGTCAGATGTGGCATTGCCTTGTCTACTTTACATTTTTGGGGAAAGATTAGCTCATTTATGAGGAACCCTCTTTTGTCCTTTCTCCTGCAAGATGGGTTTGGATTAGGGTATAAATTGTTAACAGTATATATTTTTAAAACATCTGTTTATTCTTTCCACACCTACATCCAGACAAAGAATGTCAAGTGTATGTCAAAGGATAGACAGAGCCTTTCTTTTGAGAAGATGTCTTTGATATATTTGACCTCATTTGCAGGCCCAAAGGAACAGTATGACACTGCATAATAGTAGACCAAAACCTTTGGTTTTCTCAACAGCATCTTTATTCTTAAACTTTGTGTCCAGTATTCCTATGGTATTAACCTTGAAACTGCTTTCTCCTTTTACCTTCTCTAATTTTCCCCCTAAGGCTATTTAAATAGCTAATGCTTAATTGATTAAAGAGGTAACAATATTAGGGAGCAGAACTAATAGGAGATCTGTCTATCTACCTACCTACCTACCTCTACTATTAGATAGAGATAGAGATAGAGATAGAGATAGAGATAGAGATAGAGATAGAGATAGAGATAGAGGAGATACATATATAACATAAAACATTTTTTTAGGAAACATCAGTCTTTGCTGTTAGAGGCCTTTAACTGATTGGGTGAGACCCATCCTTTATATTATGGAATCAGCTTTACTGGATTCTCTTCTTCTTGTTATTATTAAATATCTTTACAGCAATACCTAGACTGGTATTTGACCCCAAAACTTGGCATCATAGCCCAGCCAAGTTGACACATAATTTCAAACCACATTATGGTTGTGGTGAACAATTCGAAAGTTTTAGAAGGAAATAGAGATACTATCTCTTGAAGTAATATACAAAACACACATATAGGAAAGGTGCTACTAAAACAGAGAATAGATGTGGTCCCGAATTGTGTGGCCCTGATTAAAAGGCAGAGTTTTAATTGGTATGCCATTAGCCAAACCCAGTCTACAGAATTATTTATGTTTGGCCCATATTGTACTCTTAAAAGTGGATTAATTTCCAGTAACTACACATTGGGGAAATTCATTATAAGAAGATCTAGATTTTTGGTTTTCCTCAGATCTGGCAACCAGAGTTCTTATTCCTACTCAGCAATGATTGACTGACAGTGTGAAGTAGTTATCTCACGGAGACACACATTTGCTGTTGGCCTGATGCTCTCAGTTATGTTACCTGCTGCGCTCTTGTTGGTATTTGAGTTTGTGACATCTTACCATAAGGAAAGACAGTGTCACGAGACCTGGAAGGTTCTGTGGGGAGGGCCTACCTAAGCCTGGATTGGGACTTAGACAAGCAAAGTGAAAGAGAAAGGGGGCATTTCAGTTGACCTTCAATGAAAGAAACTAAGGCATAAGGTAGTATTGTACTTGAGGAAACTTCCCTAATTGAGAGAACAAGCCTGTGAGTTTGGGTGTAGGAGAAAATAAGGTTGACTTGTCATACAGGAGCTAAGATATTAATTAATGCAATACTAGTTCCTTTAGCAGTCAAACCTAATATCGCATGCCTTAAAACAACTAAAGTTTATTTCTTGCTTATGTGATGTTCAAAATAGTTGTTCCTAATGGATGAATCTTTCCAACAGTGATCTGGGGTCCAGGCTCATTCCATCTGGTGGCTGTGCCATTTTCAACACATGACTTCTAAAGTCACAGCAGAAGAGCAAACATGGAGGATGGTAGGGAAGGTTTTGTAGACAGACCTGGATGGAAGTGGTGCACATCATTTCTGCCCACATCCCAATGGCCCGTCCTACTGCGGGAGAAGCCTGGCCAGTGTAGCCCAGCTGTGTGCCAGAGTGAAAGAGAAAACGGGTTGAGTGAATGGCTAGCCAGGCTCTAGCACCTTGGAGTTTAGCAAGCAGGAGCTGCTGTAGGACATTTATTAATAAATTTAGCATATATCTACTAAGTGCTTGCTATGTGTTGGATGCTATGTTATGCATCAGTTAGGCTTTTGAGCAAAGGAGTAACGTGGTGAAAGCAGTATTTTGAGAAGTGATGGCAGAGTGTAAAACAAGAGAAGGCAAACTCGTAAGTCAGGGAGAATGGTGAAGAAGTAGGTGTCTTTCTCTAGCTGGGAGCCAATGAAGTTGTCTACACACATATGAATATCAATATCATCAATAACAATATCAGTTACTATGTGCCATGCAGTGCTTTAAGCAACTTTACATGTAGTGAATTATCACTCAAACTTATGATGAAAGTGCTATTATTATCTTCCTTTTATAGATGGGGAAAGCAAGACTTGAAGTGATTCAGTCATTTGCCCATATGCACATCAATCTTGACATGGCTTGAAGATTTGAACTTAGGAAGTCAATGTTATTTTATAACTACTGTAGAATTAATAAAGTGGAAATAAATCGAAGGGAAACCTCATGAGTTTAAGTGAACAATAGTGAAAAACCTTGTTACTGATTTAAGAGGGTCACTGTGACTATTAAAAGGATGTAGTAAACTGAAGAAAAAGTGAAACTAAAGAAACAACCTGTTAAGAAATATCACTGTCCTTGGCACACTTGATTGGATTTAGAACACTTACTAATGAGAGTGCTTGGTAAATGCTAAGCTGCTTGTGAGTATGACATCTTTGTTAACTTGAAGCACAAAAATCCCCAAATTATTTATAATCTTCTGAGTCCTTACTCTGATAAATATGCCAGAATACCCATTTCTCTGTTTGACTTCTTTATCATGATTATAATAGATATAATCTCAAATAACAAAATAATACTTGTCTGATGTTTCCAGAAATACTAAACACCAGAAACTTTGGGTTGTTGATGTGAAGTTCTGTTTTTGGCAGTTGACTGTTGGGATGGCCCAGATGGAGAGCCGGTCGTACACCACGGTTACACTCTCACTTCAAAAATTCTCTTCAGAGATGTTGTGGAGACCATCAACAAGCACGCCTTTGTGAAGAACGAGTAAGTATAGCAACACCTGGAAGCTAAGCTAACCCAGCACCCAGAGCCTTGCCTGAAGTAACATGGCTACAAAAGCACACAGCATCTCCTTTCTCCTACCCTAGTTCTCTCCTTCCTTCTCAACAAAACATTGTGAACAAATAATATGGACTCCATGTACATAATTTCTTGTGCTTCATGTATTCCTTCTCTAGATGTTGCCTCCACAAAGCATGGTCTTGCAAAGAGTGACCTGAAAATTTCTAAGCCCAAGGTGCACAGAGTATCTATAGTCTGAAAACACAGTTTACTATACAGTAGTTTATTGATATTATGAGGTGTGATAAAAAAATACAGTGAATGTGTAAATAAAAAAAATTATTACAGTAAGACACATTGCTGTTAACCCCCCTCAAAATACTCTCCCTCGCTTCTAACACACTATCCCATCATTCTTGCTACTTTCTGAAGCAGTTCTGGAAGTCCTCTTTCGTGAGTGTCTTTAGTTGCGCTATCATGGCTGTCTTGATGTCCTGAATCACTTTGACTTTGGGGAAGAGCCAGAAGTTACACGGTGCCAGACCTGGTGAATAAGGCGGATGAGGACACACCGTAATCTTTCTATTTGACAGAAATTGCCACTCCAGAAGTGATGTGTGACATGGAGCGTAGTTATGATGGAAGATGAAATAAAGACACTCACAAAAGAGGACTTCCAGAACTCTTTCAGAAAGTGGCAAGAAAGATGGGATAAACATGTTTGAAGCAAGGGGGAGTAATTGAGGGGGATTAACGGTAATTTGTCTTTTACTATAACAAATTTTATTTTAGTTAAACATTCACCATATTTTCTGATCCTACCTCATATATTACCATACAGGAAAATAATATCTAGGTTTCCAAACTTGCTGGATGTCCTATATATGCTAAAGTGTCTAGCATCCTTATGTTACTTGACTCCTTATGTTACTTGGTATTTGATAATGTTGACTATTTTCTCCCCAATACTTGCTCTTCTTTTTTGTTTCCATTATAACATTCTCTCCTCCATTGCTGTCATTGCTTCACTCTCATTTTGTGGCCTGTGATCTTCTATTCCATTTCCTCACTCCGTAAATAGTCATTATTTCCTATTTGGTCTACCCTTTTTTGGTTACTTGTCTAATTATATGTCCAGATCATTTCCCTTAAGTTTCAGAGCCATCTAGAAAAATTCTTCGTAAAAACTCATCGGAGTATCTCATAGGAACCTCAAAATCTACAAATATGATTATTTATTCAGATATTTGATGGTGCCTACTCTAAGCCAGGCGTACTGTTATAGGTGCAGGGAGCCACAACACTGAACAAAAAATAAGACTCCTGCCATCATGGAGCTTATATCCCAAACTGAACTCACCATCATCTCGTTCTGCCAAATCACCTCTTGCTCTGCTTTTTATTTTTCAGTTTTCAAAAATAGTTGGGTGTAGCACTGCGTACTAGTGGCTTCAGCCCGAACCTGGGAGGCATTCTAGATTCAGCCAATTCTTGTCAGTTCTACCCTAAACTATCTTTTGACTCAGTTGCCTTCTCTTCATTTTCACCTTCCCTTTGGTTCATCCTCCACACCGGCGTGATATTTCTTTCTGAAAATATAAGCATGGTATTGTAAGTCTTGTTTTTAAGTCCTTCAGAAGCTCCCTGTGGTTCTCAGTCATATCTTCCCTGCCTTCTGGGGCCTGGCTTCTTCTTTCTCTTCCAGTGTCTTATCCCACTATTGCTCCACACACACTTTGGCTTCTGCCTTCATTGACTGTCTTTCAGATTTCCCAGTGATCCCAGATTTTTCACAGCTCACTACCCTCGCATATGCTCTTCTCTCTGCCTGGAACACCCTTCTCTGTTCTGCCACTTGCCTGATTCTTGCTTATCCTACAAGACTACTTAAGCATTGTTCCTTTGGCAAACTTACTGATACCACCAGTTGATTTAAAGCCTCCTTTATTCTGTTCCTAGCACCCTGAGCATATTTCTATCATATCGTATAGGTCTCTATGACAATTGTTGGTTACTTGCCTTCCTTTAAGTTTTTTAGACCAGGAACTCATTGAAGATATGGGGCTATGTCTTATTCATTCTTTATTGCAGAGCGTGTGCCTGCAATATACCAGACAGTCAGGAAATGATTTTTGAAACAAAGGAAGCAAATTAAAATTACAGCTGCATGAAATTAACCTTATAAAAGTTAGCAGCCTTTGAAATTTTTAATATTTCGTCTTGTCATTAATAAACCATGAGGTTAAAATGCTCCTCTAATGAGAGACACTCGCTGCATAGCAGGTTGAGTTTATGATGTCTTGTATGTGGAAGAATGGCAAGTACTGATTTCTGATGTACCTTTGCTACCCTGATTGCTACTAGTCTCAGCCAAGTTGAAGGATTGATTTTGCCCTGTCTTTCCCAATACGTGAAGTAAAGTGCTGAGAAGACCTACTCCCTATGTACGTCTGAGGAGCCTCTGGTGACTTGATAGCCCTTACTTTCAAGTTTGGGAATCCTTAGGAGAAAAGCATTTCAAATTAAAACAGTTAATCAACTGCTTTAACACATTTTAAACATTAAGTCTTTTTCTGTTCTTTCTGAAACTTCAGTTGCATCTTTACACCAGGAATTTTCAACCTTGGCACTACTGACGTTTTGAGTCAGGTAACTCTTGGTTGTGGGGAACTGCCTTGTGCATGTAGGATGGTTAGGAGTGTCCCCAACTTCTACCTACTAAGTGCCAGTAGCGGCCCCCATATTGTGACCACCAAAATGTCTTCAGGCATTGACGAATGTCCCTTTGTGACAGGGGTTGAGGTGGGAGGGTGGAGTGTGGAGCACAGTTGGCCCATCCCCTGTTGAGACGCACCGCTTTACACTAAGCACATTCGACACTAATAGATTTTTCATAAGCAGATCAATAATTTAAAAAGTCATCGTTAGAACTCCCTGATATGATTGCATAGACAACTAAGCGTTGCTAGTTTGATGTTGTTTTTCTCTTTCTGGATAAAGCCCATGTGAAGACATAAGTGCAAACAGATTATAGTCAGATAACTAAACCAACGTCAGTCACGAAGTTTCATCTCTTATATTACTTCTGGCGTCAGGTTTTACGAATGAGGACAGAATATAATTTTAGGAGGTCACAGCCTGTATTGTGGAGCTTATGCATGTTATACAAGCCCAGAAATAAATTTTATTTCCTCCATGATATTTTAGGCATTTTAAATATTGATTTGTAACTCTGGAAGAAAATATATTGCCTATTACTTTGGAAAATATTGATGGAAAACTAGAAAACAAATAAAAATAAACCTGAATTTGAAGTAATTTCTCATTCTGAGGAAAAAACAAAGTCAGAAGAGGCGTAACATCATGTCGTCAGTCCTGGTTCCTTTTCTGGCTTGGCCACCGCCTCCTCAGGCTGTCTTTGGTGATCGCATTACGCAGGTCTCGCATTCTCTACGCAAAAATCTGAGTGCTGGTGGAGAGTGAATACTTGACTTTTTTTCTTTTCTTTGAAACAAAAGACTAATATATAATTCTATACAAATGATTTTAAAAGGCCTGATATAAGATGCTATGAAACAAAAAATTCCATTATGGTATTTTATACTTAATAGTAATTTCCAAGTTAGGGCTGATTGTATATTTTCAAGTAAATATCTGCATTTAATAGTATTCAGTGGTCTCTTAGATGTTTCTAGACTTTTGAATAAAAATAAGACAAAGTTACATTATGAGTTTTGTTTCTTTAGGCTTCTTATTGCTCATAAAATTTTCTCTTTTTTAAAAAAGACGTATGTCCCATTTGTTTTCTGTGGTACGAAATAGCAAACTAAGTCATCCCATGTGAATTGGTGTATTGTTCAGCCATTACGCCTGGCAAAGTATATTTGCTCAGAAGAGGGTATTTTTGTTGTTGTTCTTTTTTTTTAATGCATATGCTATTTTTCTCACTTTGAAGCATTTTAAGCATCACCACTTTTACAAGTACTGTCTATGATTGCAATAACATAATGAATACAGAATGATTTCCAAAACTCCCTGTGAGTTGCCTGTACTCGACACCTTTAAATCGTGGTGCTGTTCTTGCAGGTTCCCAGTTATACTGTCTATTGAAAATCACTGCAGTGTCCAACAGCAAAGGAAGATTGCTCAGTATCTGAAGGGAATATTCCAGGACAAGCTGGACCTGTCATCTATAGACACGGGAGAGACCAAGCAGCTTCCAAGCCCTCAAAGTTTGAAAGGCAAAATCCTCGTGAAGGTAATTACCCGAGGGAACACGATAAAAGGCATTGATGGTCAACTAAGCCCTCCCTTCCTTAAGGACTGGAAACTGGTTTATCAAGAGAGTAATAAATGGAGTCCACATATGAAGGGTTGTCTAGATTTGTGTTGGAAACTTGCTCCAATTTATTTATCGTCATACCTTCAGAAACAGCTCGTTATTGACTGATCACATATTCTAGGACTTGTTTTTATGAAGGGAGAACGTCAGTACTGTAAGCCAAATGTTTACTATTTAAGTCTGTAATAGTTCACACTGGAGAATTATGTGTATAGGAGTGTGGGGTACAGGGGAGGAGAAGGCTCCGGTGTCCATATCTGAAAGCGTTTCTTTCATATTCTTCTCTCCCATTTCAAGCTCCAATAACTGTCAAAGAAAAAAAGTCTTCACGGTTCATCAGCCTGGGTTATGTAAGTGAGAAGAGCCCTCTTCAAAGAGAAGCTTAGGTGCAGACATAAGGCCCCACAGGGCTTGCATGTATGCAAAGGAGAAGTCAGTGACTAGCCTGACATTTTTTTTTTTTTTTTTTTTAAAGATTTTATTTATTGGGGAAGGGGAACAGGACTTTATTGGGGAACAATGGTCAAATTGTTGTCCTTTCCATCTTAGTTGTGGGGGGTTCTGTTCAGCTTCAAGTTGTTGTTCTTTCAGTCTTAGTTGTGGAGGGCGCAGCTCAGCTCCAGGTCCAGTTGCCGTTGCTAGTTGCAGGGGGCACAGCCCACCATCCCTTGCGGGAGTCGAACCGGCAACCATGTGGTTGAGAGAACAGGCGCCAACCAACTGAGCCATCCGGGAGCTCAGCGGCAGCTCAGCTCAAGGTGCCGTGTTCAATTTTAGTTGCAGGGGGCGCTGCCCACCATCCCTTGCGGGAGTCGAGGAATTGAACTGACAACCTTGTGGTTGAGAGCCCGCGCTCCAACCAACTGAGCCATCCGGGAGGCAGCTCAGCTCAAGGTGCCGTGTTCAATCTTAGTTGCAGGGGGCAGAGCCCACCATCCCTTGCGGGACTCGAGGAATTGAACTGGCAACCTTGTGGTTGAGAGCCCACTGGCCCATGTGGGAATCGAACCGGCAGCCTTCGGAGTTAGGAGCACAGAGCTCTAACCGCCTGAGCCACCGGGCCGGCCCCTAGCCTGACATTTTATCAACAGATTTTCTGGAGGGGAGGGGTAACTTACTACCTGCAATGAATATTATTAATGCAAGGAATAGACAGAAAGACTTCAGATCACTGACTTTGTAATTTGACTTAATTTCAGTTAATTTTGTGTGTTTGGACTAAAAGTATCTTGGATAGTTATATTGTTTTGAGACTAAAAACCTAAGGAAGAGCAGTATCAACACTCAAATTGGGTTATATTTTTACCTGAAAGAGATGTGTATGAAAATTCAAATGTCACATAGGCACAGAAAAGTCAAAGAAACCATTTCATTTCATAGCGAGGCATGAAGACGAGGGGGCAGTAAATGGGATAGATGTAGTCATCTCTGGAATTGGTCAAAACCTGTTTTTTCATTAGTTAAATGAAAATTATGGACTGAATCCATCAAAGGGGTTTTGTTGGGCATTTGTATGTGTGAAAGCATTTTGAATAAAAGCTCCAAATAATGCAAGAGAGAACAGTCAATTTCCTTGAAGTTTTGCTAAAATACACTCTTGTGAATACTGATTGCTGGGCTAGAAAGCTGTTACCTTTATCATGTTTCCGTGTAAATGTTTCCGTGTTTCCCGAATTGTCTTTAGCCAGCAGTTGAAGGTTAAATTCAGAATAAATCTATTTGACTGAAATCTTTCCATTTTGGACGGTGGAATTTAAGGTAGATATTGATATGAACTAATTGAATCCCTTTCACATAACTGGACTTGGTCATTTGACATGGATTGTCCTTGGGCTGATGGGCACCAGGATGAGTCGGGGCCAGTAGCTCGGAGGCAGCACTGGAAGGAGTGGCAGCAAGTTAACTAGGAGATTTCAAGGCAACTGAGGTCCATTTGCAGGAGTAACGTTCTTCAGACTTTAAGATTCCCCAGATCTATGGCCAGCAGTGTTAAGTACATTCACATTGCCATGTAACCAATCCCCAGAACTCTTCATCTTGTGAAACTAACTCCATACTCATTGTCAATTCCCTATTCTCCCCTCCTCACAGCCATGGTAACCGCTGTTCTACTTTTGGTTTTTATGAATTTGACTACTCTGGGTACCTCATATAGGTGAAACCATACAGTATTTGTCTTTTTTGTGACTAGGTTATTTCACTTAGCATAATGTCCTGAAGGTTTATCCATGCTGAAGCATGTGTCACAATTTCCTTGCTTTTTATGGCTCAATAATATGCTGTCATATGCATACACCACATTTTGTTTATTCATCTTTCGGTGGACACTTGGGTTGCTTCCACCTTTGGCTATTGTGAGTTTATTTTCATTTTTAAATAATGTTCCATTTCAGGGTAAGAAATTGCCTTATCACCTTGGAGATGATGCAGAGGAAGGGGAAGTTTCTGATGAAGACAGTGCAGATGAAATTGAAGATGAGTGCAAGTTCAAGCTCCATTATGTAAGTTACAGGCTTGGTCCTAATTTTTACCCTCAATGTGCTGTGGTAAAAAATTGCTGCCAGGTTGGAATCCTTACAAATATGGTGGCTCTAGTGTAAAAAGGATATCTGTTGAAAGTTGCTTTGTGTGCCACCACACAGACACTCAAATGCTTATTGAATGAAACAAGGAGTCTTGTGTCTTTGAGCTGGAAGGAATGTTAGTGATTAACCCATCTGACCCTTTTTCCAGGGACAAATCCCCTCCTATTGCAACTTGGGCAAAACTCAAATTATGGTTAGAAATATCACTGTCTTGGAAATACTCTGGCTTTAGCATTGTCTCCCTCCTCCCGCTAGTAGCCCCACTGTACTGCCTGTCAAGGCTGGCTCACAGACACCACTGCATGTGGGTCTACCTGTCCAGGATGCCCACACCCACCCTAAGAAAATGTACCTTGGGCCAGAGGATTTCCAAGCTCTTTCAGATGTGGAATTCTTCCTTACTCTTTAATTTGCCACATCTTACATCAAACGGCCTAGAATAATTTGTTATCTGCATGGTACTTCAGACCCCTACCCTAGATCAAGGAGCTGCCGTTCTAGAAAAGTTCCATTTAACCAGGTAGTCCAAGGGAAATGAAAGCCTAGGAAAGATGTAAGGCTTAAAGAGATACCCCCTCTGACCCACCATGGGTGGCTAGGATTTCTTGACCTCCTACTCCCCACCCCCACCTTCTACAACTCAGGTGATCACCAGGATCCCATGACAATCTGAAATTAAGATTTGCTCATGTTAGTTTGTTACAGGGTTTACAATTTTATTTATGTAGAAAACGGGTATTCCTCTAAATATCAGAACTATTATTCTGTGATCTAAAAAACAGAAAAAAATGTATAAATTCTTTAAATTTACATCATTGTCCAGATTTCAATGATAACATTGTTAAAAACAATCTGCTCTCTTCTAGATTATGGTAACTGTGCTACTTTCCTGTAGGTACCAAAAGGGGCTGGCATCATTTTCAAAGGGGGCAAGAGCATAGCGACAGCTGAAGTCTCAGTAGACAGACACTTCGTTGTTGGCTTTAATGCACTTTAAAAGGGATGAAGTGGAGAAGATTCAGCTTGAAATGAAAAAGAAAAATTACCATCTGTATTAATCTCTTTCCTTTAATAATTTATCTTAGCTCAATTAACTACCACTAACTAATAGGGCTATAGTTTTAGAAAATTAATCTCAACAGATTTACATAAGTGAAAAGACAGTTAATATTTTAAATAGTTTCTTTTCTCTTCTACGAATTTACTATTTTTTTTTAATTAAATACTTGCAATTATGGGTAATTTAGCTCACATTTCTCAGCTTTATTTTATAAACCAGATTTTTGTTTCTGATTTTCATTACCTTTCCATCTTGTTTCCCATATCTCTTGGTTGCTAGCCTCAGAGTAGCCTATCATTTGAAAACAGGGAACAGAGAGGTTTGACTAAGTTATGTGTTTAGGAGATGCTATTTTTAGTGAAAATGAGTGGTGGAAATTTAACTACTATCACTATGTAGTCATGTATTGCTCTGAGTAAAACCCAAGTTGTTCTGTTTTCCAAATCCACCCACTTAATTATAATTTTTTCTCTAATGTTACTGAATCTTCTAACTTTCGAAGTTAAATGTCTATCATTATAAAGTAGAATTAGCTATAGTTTTATAGAAACAAATCAGTAATTTCACTGTGAAAATATCCAACTGAGTTCTTTTCATCCTCAAAGTCTCTTTGTTGGTTTCTAGGAACCCAAACAAGTAGATAGTTTTGAACATGGTTCCATAAAGATAGTCATGATATTTCATTTTGATTCTTTGATTTGGGCCAAAGTGAAAGTGGAGAGCACCTTAATTGTGAAATTTTACACGTGTCTTTTAGATTTTCGGAGAGAACATACATAGAGAAATCAACATTCCAGTGGAAATCTATAAAGTTTTCACTCTATTTTTTTCAAATCTTTTTCCTCTATTTTTGAGCTTTTCTAAGAAAAGGGCACGCTGTATTTAGGAAGCCAAAGTGTTATCCTGTAATCAGTCATTTATAGTCTTATTGTCAGCAGAGGGCTCAAATGCATTATTTGAGTGTCAGATGTAAATTGCCTGCTCTAAACCTAATGCTTGATCATATTTGTGCAAAAGAGAACGTACTGTGTATCCTTACGCGAAACCAATAATTACCTTAGACGAAGTGCTTAACCTCAGTTTTAACGCAACAGGATGTGATTAAATTTATAAGCTATATCTGAATTATTGCAATAAATAAAGATTTTTAGTTTAGCATGTATGAATACAGGAATACTAACTCATGAGGCTTATGGAAGATTCATGGCACAGTCAACAAATTTTTATTCAGCATCTCCTATTGGAGATGTGGCCATCACGTCGTAGGTGTCGGGCATCTATCAGTAAACAGCACAGAGAAAAATCCTTGCCTTCATGGAGTTTGTATATTAATGGGAGAAGGGGAGGACAGACAAGACGTAAATAAATAACATCTGTAATGTACTAGACAGTGATAAGTACTAAAGGAGAAAAAAGAGGGAAGATGTGTAGAAAGTGTGTGTATGTGAAGGGTCTATTGGAGTTTCATATGGGATGGCCAGCCAGAAAAGTTCTCGCAGAGAAGTTAACATGTGAGCAAAGACCTGGAAGAAGTGAAGAGTTAGCCCTGCTGGGATCTGGGGAAGAATGTTCAGGCACAGGGAATAGTAATTGCAAAGGTCAGAAGCAGGATTTGTGGCTCGCCCAGCATTGCCCTGTTAGAAGTAAAGTGGGAGACAGGACCCTCACACATGTTTTCTTACTCTTTCTAGTCTACTGTTATTTCTAACTAAGGGATTCCAACCACCCTGAAAGTTTTTTACACGTGTAATAAATGCTTTCTTGTTGTTGAGTTCATTGAATCCCTCAGGCTTCTGCCTCATACTATTTTGTGGCGTCAGCCATAGAGAAAATCTGGCCCATGATGTATCAGCCACAGGGTAAAGCTTGTGTGTTCAGTGACCCAGGAATCATACAGCTCAAAGACACAGGGGACAATTTCCTTTTCAACCACAGTACAATTATCTAACAGATTTGACTCAGTGAAACCAACTTACGATTATTTATCTTTATGGGGTCTTCTAATGTCAGCATAACTTACAGACTTTCCACCCCCATATTTCAACTTCACTGATTATTTCCTCTTCTGAGTATTCAGAATCTTTTTTCTTGCGCTTTCTGAATCTGTTTAGCCAGTCTCTTTGGCACAAATATCAGCTTGCTCTCTCTCCTATTTGAAGCTCATTCCTTCTAACAATTTTTAAATGAGCCCTAGTACAGTAGCATGTAACAACTTTATTATACTAATACCCTAAAACTATTATTCAATGTGTATGTATATCTCACACTAAATATTCATTGTTTTCCTCTTTTCCCACTCCCTTCACCACAAATTCATCTTCTCTCCTAAGTGATTTGTTTTATGATTTGAACCATTTTAAGAAGGATTATGGCTCTTGTTGGTTTAAGAGTTGTCAGCACCCACAGAAGGGATGAGTTACCTCATGAAGTTGTGAGGTTTTGCTACTGAAAGTGTTCACCCACATATTGGGCGTGCTGTTGCATCCTGGCAACAAGGGGTGGGGAGTGCACAGATGACCTGGAAAATCCCTGGGAGATTCCAGTAGTTTCTAGTACCTGATACACTTTTGCCACCCTGCCAAACAGTTAAGGTGATGAACATTTAAGGTCTAGCATAGTGTATATGTTACAGTCATGTACCACATAACGATGTTTCTGTCACCCATGGACTGTATATACGAAGGTGATCCCATAAGATTACAATGGAGCTGAAAATTTTCTATCACCTAGTGATGTAGTCGTAGTAACATCAGAGTACAATGCATTACTCATGTGTTTGTGGCGATGCTGGTGTATAAAAACCTAATGTAGTGCCCGTCTTATAAAAGTATAGCACATACCATTAAGTACAGCACGTAATACTTGACAAGGACAATGAATGAATATGTGCCTGGTTTATATATGTGCTATACTTTTTGTCATTATTTTAGAGTGTACTCTTTCTACTTACGAAAAAAAGTTTATTGTAAAAGAGTATGCTGTGTGTTATGCGGGCAGCAGCCTCATACACCTCCTATTTACTGCAGCTCTTGATTGTCTCTTTTTCTCTTGTGCTTGACTTAATCTCATGTCCTTTTGTACAGTAAGATGCTATACAGGCTTGTAACCTAGGGGCAATAGACTATACTGTATAACCCAAGGGTATAGTAGGTTCCACCATCTAGATTTGTGTGAGTACACTCTGTGATGTTTACACAATGACAAAATCACCTAACACATTTTCAAAATTTGTCCCCATTGTTATTCGGCACATGACTCTATATACATATGTATATATATATTTTCCCTTGTATTTCAAAGTTATGCTCTTCTGGGAGCTACAATTGCTGAAGAGAATCTATCAGTCAAAGTTTTCTTCCCTTGTTGGTAATCTGTCTTTCTGTCTTTGTTCTGTACTTTCACTATTAGCTGACTAGGAGTGGATATATTTAGTTTTCTTAACACTCATATTAGAGAGCTCATATTTTCTTCCATTCTAGAAAATCCTTAGCCATTTTTTTTCTTTGAATATTGTTTCTATGCCACTTCTTCAGTCTTCTTTTTCTGGAAGTCCTATTAGATTAGGTGGGAATCTCCCAGTGTGTTATCTGTATCTCTTAATTATTCTTTAATATTTTATTTATCGCAGTGCTGACTTCTGGGTACCATTTACAGTGTTATTTTTCAGTTCATTAATTATCTCTTTGTGTCTGGTCAAGAGTTTATTTCAGCGATTGTTCTTTTAATTTTAATACCATACTCTTTATTTACAAAATTTAATCTTGGTTCTTTTTCATCGACACTTGTTCTTACTTCATTATTTGTCTTCTTAGCTTTTCTTTCTTTCTACCTTTCTTTGTTTTTTTTTAATGGGGCTATTTTGTCATATCTTTGTGCATCTAAAATACTAGTTTTAAAGCGAAAGAGTGAATTCCCATTCCATGCATTGATGTTTTGGTCACTCAGTCTTGGCATTATTTTTCCTCATAGGTTTTACAATTTGAGATTGAAGGTTCAATTTTGAATGGAATGCTTTTTCCCTTCCATTCTCTTCCTTTTTGTATTTACCCTTCTTATCTAGTAGTTTTAGGATTGCTTCCACCTGAACTCTGAGCACCTCCCACCCATGCCCCACATTCCTAACCAGATCTTTTATTGATGATTTGGGTCTCTCTGCCCCTGGAGATACTGAAGACATCACTGATCTAACCATCAAGCAAACTGACAATTTGGTGTTTTTACTCTTTTTGTATTAAATTTTATATCTTCTACACAATGACATTCCAATGCTTCCTGTTAAAAGCAAGGACACTACCCCACCACCTTGGTGTCATATCATGAGACCACCTCGAATCTCCCACAGTATGTGGAGCACCTTTTATTTCTATTACACCATAAAATATGAATCCTTGGCTACCTCTACCTGCTTTGAATGTGGAGCTCAGCTACATTTATGATCTGCAGTGATTTTGTTTATTTTTGACACAGATTATAACTTTTCTCTCCTTTTTATTTCTTCTTTCATTGAAGCAGTAGGGAACTTCAAAACATGAATGTACAGTGCCATGTATAAACCCACATGTATGTACAGATGCACATACCCAGACTTACATTCATTTTGGACTGTATTTTTCTTAAGGTCTAAAAAGAATGTTTGCTCTAATAAGATTTTAAAATGTATGCTTAACAGCTCTAAAGAAACATTACCTTTTGCTACTTTTCTGACATCGTACTGTTATTTTTTCATACCTTAGCTAAACCAGCATTTAAATGCCTAACATTTATTCAGCTCTCAGCACCAGCAGTATGCTAACACTTTACTTAATTACAGTATTTCATTTTATTCCCATAACTGTGGGGATAGGGTGGAAACCATCACCTCCATTATATTACAGATTAGGAAGATGGGGTTTGAAGGATGAAGTGACTTGTTCAAGACCATGGCTACATGAACTTTCTAGAGTTAACTATATAATTTATTAGAGTTTGATTTAATTAAGGAAATCTTAATTTTTTTTTTTAAATTTTTTTTTTGGTAAAAAAATCTCGTTTCATATTACATAAGTTAGGGTCACAGGAAGATCCCAAGAACTACCATAATCTTTCTCGTCAATGTAATTAATTCAGATAAGGAAAAATACATGGACCATGCTTGATTTCAGGGGTGATAATAATTGTGTATGACCCCTCCAATTTGTGTCATTTGGGAAACTTCATCTAGCTGTAGAAACACAATTACACTGGAAGCCAATGATGACTTACAAGCTTAAACTGTTATATCATATGGTATTGAGTAGGTAGAATGTGAATTCAGAGGAAAGAGAGCTCAAGGTGGGCTGGCCTACCCAGAATGGTACAGAGAGAGACTGCAGCATTCATTAAACACACCATCTGTGGAACCAGACTGCCTGGGTTCAAAGCTGGCTTTGCCACTTGCTAACTTTGTGACCTTGAAGAGCTCACCGACCTCTCTATACCGGAGTTTCTTTATCCTCTTTCTCTAAATGGACATCATACTAACACTTCACAATGTTATTGCGGCTTTCTCTCTGCCTGACTGCCACCTTCATAAGTTGCGTTCAAACTCCTGAGAAGGGGCTGTCCCCACTGGCTTTGACCTGTAGTAGTATTGTCCTCTCCTGGCCAAAACTGTCATCTGACCTGGAGAAGGGGCCGATCTACAGTCCTAGGTCTCTCTCATGACATTGCACAAGCACACCGCGACACAAGCAATATAGTCTTGAGAATCCTGATGTCCAAATTCTCTCTTGATCTTCTTGAGGATCGCTACTATTTAAGTAAAAGAGCTGTTGCTATTTGAAAGCATCTTGAGACAAACAGAAAAAAATAAAGATTCTAAATTCTGTCTGATTCTTACTGAGAACCAATCAAACCAATAGGCTCTATTATTATAAGAATAAGTGATTTCTCCCAGCTGGAAACACAAGTCATTCTCATCTTCTGCATGGTTGCATAAGTTTAACTCTTTATGTTGTAAGAGAATGAAATAATTATTTAACTTTAAAAAAAAAGGAAAAAGGTTATCATGAGAGCTAAGACAGTTCATACCCTATAAAGAACTCAGAATAATACCTGGCACATGATTTGTGCTCAATAAATGTTCAATTTCATCAGTAACAAGAATAGCAGAAGCAGCATGACTATCCCTAATGTAAGTCCCGAGCTGGCCCTTGAACAGGGGAAGGTGTTTTAAGGGAGGAAAAGGAGCAGGCAAGAGAGAAAGAGGACTGGAGTAATGGCTGAGCACTCTTCAGCCCAAGACCTTCAGGTGATGGGTTTGGAAAGCTCTACTGTGCTCATAAAGCGCAGCTAACATGCAGAGGGTGCCAACAAATCTATACACATTTTAAGAAAGGAAAAAAAGTTGTATTAAAATTGTAATAATATATACTAATAACAAAAGATGAACACAAGTCATGTGTATACATTTTTTGACACCCCTGGTATATTATCCTTCCTACTCCGGACTCTGGCCTGGGCAGAAAAAAGACATTTGGGGAGGGTGAGCTATTCCTGTGTTTTACTTATCTGTTTGTTTGTGTAAAGTAAAGGTTCTCAACTTTGGCTGCACATTGGAATGACAGGCACTTTCAAAATTCCCAAAGGCCAATCCCAGCGCAGAGATTCATGTGTAAACGGGCTGGGTGTGGCCTGGGATTTTGGACCCCACCCCTGGTGATTCCAGTGTGCAGGCAGGTAGAGCACCCATCTGAGCTGATCCCCCTTTATGGGTTAGGCCCCCCCATCCCAGGCCCACCCCTTTCCTGCTGCTCCCCAGCCTGGAGTGGTGGCCATGGTTCTGGGCAACCCTCTGCTTTTCCAGTAATCCTTTCATTTCCCCCTGATTACAAAACAAAAATGTATTTGTGTGTTTTATTTATTTATTTGTAGTAGGTATTCCTAGATCATGTGTACCTCACAGAAAAGGGAATTGGGCACGGTGATGACTTCTCTGGTGGAAACTACTCTGGACGATATTAAAGGGCTGCCATTCCCCCGGGCCCCCTCCTCTCCCACTGGCTCAGGGAACAAAAGAGCAAGATGCCCATGGCTTTCAGCTGTGGTCCCTCCTGCAGCTGCACGGTGGCTGACAGGTGGTGAGGTCAAGTGCCTGTCTCAACTTTCTTTCAGTAGTGCTATTGGGTTCCAGGACTGAATGCTAATATATTAATGAAACCTCAGCCACACGTTTGTTTGTTTCTCTGTGGCTGCTAATATCCTTGTGCTGTAAATCACAGGGAAGAAAAAGATCACGAGGCAGAAATGTCATTCCTTCGGCAATAACTCCCCGTGTTTAGAGGCTGTGAAGTGAATAATTATAGCCTTTGTATTAAACATTCATATTTCACCAGCACCAGTTGGCCCGGCTTTGTATGTTTAGCCTTGCTGTGCCGACACTGACAGTATCTGGACATAAGGGCCACAGTTCATCTCCTCACTGTCTCTGACTCCATGTGCCCTTAGGCACGGAAGAAAACTGATGTGCGTGTGGGATAATCTGTGTGACCTGGGCACACTAAGTGCTCTGACACGTTTTCTCTTTGTGTCCTTCCAACAAATGTGCTCCCTGCCAGGCTCCTGGTCATTTGATCAAATGCACTGGGCGTTCTAGACCTGGAGTCCATTTTTGGATTTCCTTCTGACCTTCTGTGAAACCTACTATTTTCCACAGAGGGATTGTGGCCATCTAGTTCCCAGGTGTCATATAGAAATAATGGTGTGTAAAATATGAGCCTGCTTGGCCCAAGAATTTATCTTTTTCTGTAGCAGTACAAAAGAGATGGCTGTAGCATTGTATGGTGAAGTAGGCACAGAATTTTGTATCAGAAGTCGTAGGTTCAAGTCCCAAGTCAGCCACTTCATAGGCATGTATATTTGGACAAGTTATTGAATCTTTGTTGAATCTTTCTGCCTCTGTATCATTACGAGTGAGATTTGTCTAACCCTAGTGTGACTTTAAAGGGTGTTGGGCAGGTCCAGTGAAGTGTCATTATATCTTTATATGATAGTGCTTTATGAGCCTTAGCACAATATAGTCTTAGTTGCTTTTTCTAGATTTCCCTGTGCTTTTTTTTCTCCATGTTCATATGGTTACTTGTTCTTGATAATTTGTTTTCTTCATGCTTTTGCTCATGTTGCAATGCTGTAACCCTACCCTTTGCCAGATTATCAACTCTTACTCATTGTAGTAGGTTGGTTTGTTGCCACTGAAAGATTTGTCCAACCCATACTCCCCTGGTACCTGTGAATGTGACCTTATTTGGAAAAGGGTCTTTGCGGATGTAATTAAAGATCTGGAGATGAGATCATCCTGGATTGACTGGGTGAGCCTTAAAAATCTGGCAACAAGTGTCCTCATAGGAGGAGGTGACATAGTCAGAGGGGGGACACACAGGAGAAGGCCATGTGGAAACCCAGGGAGACTGGAGTTATTCTGCCACAAGCCACGCAGTGCTGGGAGCTACCATAAAGTGAAGGAAGCAAGGAAGGACCTTTCCCTAGAGCCTTTGGGCGGTGGTGTAGTCCTGCTGACACCTTGATTTCATACTTCTGGCCTTTAGAACTGTAAGAGAATAAATTTCTTTTGTCTTAAGAGACCAAGTTTGTGGCTGTTTGTTACAGCAGCCTTAGGAAACTACCGGTAATACCCTCATCTTTTATGGCTTGGCTCAGGTGTCCTCTTTCCTGGAAGTCTCCTACCTTCCCAGGGCTGGGAGGGCTGCCCCTCCTCTGTGTGCCCACCATATCCCTTACATCTGTCTCTGCAGTTGCCCCGTTGTATAATTACCCATTGATGTGGCTGTGTGTCTCCATGACACCAAGGATTCTGTGACTGGGGTTGTGTCTTATTAACGTTTCCCCCCTGGCACACAGCAGCTCACTACGTGTTTGTTATATGCAAAATGAATTTTGCTCTCAAACTCGTTTTCTTCTTTATTAAATCCCATGTCAGCACATTGGCCTAGGCTCTTTGTGCTTCTATAGAGAAGCCATGCGTCTGGCTTTTCATCTGTAGGCCTTTCCTCTTTCGGCACATGCTTCCCTGTTAATAATATTTCTAAAATACTATTCAGGCACTTGTCTACCTAGAGACTCTCAGTGACCCCAAAGCTCTTTCAAGCGCCTCCACCACCTGGTTCCAAAGTGTGTTTCCAGCTTTATCCACCACTACCCTCCTCTATGAACTTCTGCTCTAGGAACACAAATCTATTGCTGTGTTTACAGAACATGCTTTCTGAATGTAAAACCTTGGCTAGATCTATGGATGACAGGAAAGCCCATCGCTGTCGAAGTCTTAATTACCATGCAGAGATTTCCATGGCATTCTTTTCCCCTCGGTGAAGGAAGTGGATATGTTTTAAATAGCAGATTTTTGCTCAAACTTACCTGTGTGGACATAGGAAACTTGGTCTCCAGAAACCCTCTCTGGCCTTCCCTCTATTGAAAACATAAAGTGGCATAGTGGGAAGGGCTTTCCAGCCCTTAGTTTGAATCCTGCATCAATTACTTTGCTAGCTTTGTAACCTTGAACAACGTATTTAATTTCTCTAAGCCTCGGATTCTGCATCTGTGAAGTAGAAATGACAATCAGATTTTATAATGTTCCTGAGGGTGGAATGCAGTCGTAGTAATCATTATTTATGGGATTGATGTGCGTGTGGCGGGGGAAAGGACCGAGATTGTGCAATGAGCTTAACTTATTATAGTTAACCAAGAGAGGATCAAATTATAAAGACAATGTTGGCATGAGTGAAGGGTGTGTTTTAATTCTGTGTTTTCTGAAGGGAAATAATTTCCATTGCTTAATTCTTTGCAGAATAATGGGACCACTGAACATCAGGTGGAATCTTTCATAAAGAAAAAACTGGAGTCACTGTTAAAAGAATCTCAAATTCGGGACAAAGAAGACCCTGATAGTTTCACGGTGAGGGCACTGCTGAAGGCCACGCACGAAGGCTTAAATGTACACCTGAAGCAGGTACATGATTCCCTCTTGTACTTGTCCTTTGACAGGAAAGAGAAAGCATGTCATACTTTGTTTCTGATCACGTGTCATTTGTGAAATGCTTCTCCAGTTTCTTCCATTTCTGTCCTCCTAATGCCTGAGAAATGAAAATCTATTGTAAAATGATGTGAAAAATGGTTCACGTCTGATCAGTGGGGGTGAGAACAGCAGGAGAAAGCCCAGCGCCCCTGGACTCATCCTCCCCATGCGTGTGTCTTAAGTGAGCGGAGGCTTGAGCCCACCATGCACTGCACCCCCACCTCTCCACATTCCGTCAGCCTCCATGCCCCGTGGGGACACTCCCTGAATGAATCTCCCATCTGTCCACTTCTCTTCTCCTCTAAGGCCGTGTCCCTATCTAGGCCAATGTCAACTCTCGCCTAGACTTCTCTTGCCCTTCTTCAGTCTGATCTCCACTCTGAAATCAGCAGGATTCTTTAAAAATGCAGATCTGATCACATCACTGTACTGCTCAAAATTCTTTGCTGGCTTCCCATTTTGCTTGGGATAAATTATAAACTCTTTAATCAGCCTTTCAAGGACGTGCATCATTGCATCCTTGCCTGCCTCTCCAGTCTCAGATCTCCTCATTTTCCCTGTGACACTGCCTTCCACAATTGTCACACCTGCCACAATTGTCTATATGCATGGTCTTCCTTACATTATGGTTCCTTTGCCTGGAACACTCCATTTCTACATCTGTTCCAGCTAAGTCCTACTTAGTCTTTTAAATTCCAGCTCCAGTGTGATGTTCTAAATCAGTGCTACCTTGACCTGTGGGTTAGGTCAGCTATCTCCTTTTTATTGCCTTCAGTAGCCTGTTATATCTTCTCTTTTGTGAAGCGTGAAACACATGTGCAATTACTTGTTCAAAGTCTAACTACCTAACTAGGCTATAGATTCCATGAAGACAGGAACCATGTTATTCTTGATAACTGTTATTGTGTTCTGGCTTGTCTAGTGCTAAGAATTTAGCAAGATCTTCATCAGTAATTGTTGAATGAATAAATGCTTTGCACTCTGGTTGAGACTCTTACGCTGCTTCCTAATAAAAAATATCCTAAGTGGGCTAGGAAAAGGGACAGTGGGTTTATTGATGGCATCATTGCAGGGCATTGAGGGCATTATTTTCTGGCCCAGAGGAGCTCTATGCAATCATTGCCTCAAGTGATAGCAGCCTTCCCTGCTGTCACCACCTGTCCTTCAGTGCTTAGGGCTCCACAGGCAGAAGGAAGATCACATGGGGTGACCATCCTTGGATCTAAGCGACCACTTAGCATTACTGGTTACTCTCTAGGCTCTACAGAAATTTAGCTATTTAAGAACTAGGCTGTTCCTCAGGTCTATTTAGTTTCCAAACATAGGAAACCTAATTCAAAATGGCTTAGATAATGAAGAAAAATTTTGGGCTAGGTAAATAGCAAGTTGATTTGCAGAGTGACCTTCAGGGTTTAAGTGTCAAAACTTAGCCCCTGGAACTGCCAAGGTCAACGCCTCTGGAACTGAGTGTTATGGGAGATCAAATGGAATATTGGGGAGGCAACCAAAATACCAATCACAGGATTATTGTCCTTATAGTTTATCATACAATTTTGGATGTTCTTAAAAATTTATATACACGTAAATAGCAGTAAGCTTCTTTCTCCCCTCCCTCTCCCTTCAGCCACTTATTTACAACTACACAAGTGTCTGTAAAATCAAATTTGGTTAGCCCAGCTTCATTTCAGCTGCTTGTGCTTAGTGAACTCTCATTGGCTAATCTGCGCCAATCACTTTCCCTTATGCTTTTGGAGAAGTCTTTTCTCCATCCTAGATCATTCCAATTGTGTGGGCAATAGTAAGTCTTAGAGATTTTGGAAGAAATAAATTAAGTCCCTCTTTCTTTTGCTATTCATGGAAGAGTTCCTAATGATAATTTCTCCATCAAGTAAGATGGTAAGGAACCACAACTTTCAGAGATGTAGTGGAGCAAAGCTCAGCCCCCTTCTTATTTTTCACTTTCCCTTAAATCCGGATGACTACAAGAATGCATTAGACTTGTATATAGTAAGTGGAGCCTGTGACTTTAAAAAACCGAGCTGTACAGTGCTGAGGTTTTTAACACTGCTGTAGTATTAGTCTTACAATATGGTTTTGATTCAATGGGCAAGCTAAGACAAGTTACCACAGAGACAAGTACCTCTGTGTCAGATACATATGCATATTTAGATCCAAGGGTGAGAATTTGCTGTGTGGTTCAGGGCACACGTCCCTCTGGCTTCCTTCTTCCTGGGTCATCATTCAGCAATGCCGTACTGTGTTCTATTTGTGCTGTCTTTTCCCTGGCGAGCCCTGAAATAAAATAAAAATCAAGTTCTCATCCTTCAACCTGGAAGAACTTAGTAGACACAAAGATGCCTGCGTTCTTTAGAGTTCTTGAATCTACTCCTTTCTTTACATATCAGCGGTGGCTGTCTGGCTAGCCATAATTATCCCCAAACTGGACTTTTCCAGGTTTCTTACTGTCCTGCCCCATCCAGTTTCTCATTTACACTACTACCATAGTCATATTTCAGAAATGTGCATCTGATCATGTCATTCTCCTATTTTAAACCATTCAAAGGCTCTTCATAGTTGGGAGGACAAAGTTCAAATTTTAAGATGTAGCTCAAAAGATCCTTTCTCCATATTCTGGCCCTAGCTCTGACTTGTCCATCAGTGCACATATGTACAAGTTCATGCATGCACACCCCACTTTATTGTGTTCTTAGCAATAGGCCTTTGAGTTTATTGTTTCTTTGGCCACGGCACACTTCCTCTTCCTCATTTCACATAGATAGTATCTACTCATCTTTCCACTTCAGCTGTTGAATCACATCCCCTTGAAAGTCTTTCTTGATCCTCCCGTCTGGGGAGATGGCCTCCCTGTGCCATCGCACAGTGCTCTTAACTTTCCCCATCGGACTCCTACTACAGTGTGTTGTCATCATTTGTCTCCACTGGTAGACTGCAAGCCCTATGGGGACAGAGTCTGCATTTCTCTTGTTTGCTGTCACCCTGTATATATCGGGGTGCCAAAAAATTTATACACATTTTATTTAAGAAAGGAAAAAACGATTAAAATTGTAATACTCAATATATCCCGATTACAAAAGATGACTACAAGTCGCATTTGACTTCTGCAATTGCAAGAGGTGATCAAAGTGGTTACCATCAGCACCCAGACACTTCTGGTTATGGGGAACACTGTTTGGTAGACTTCTGTGGCGAGCGTATGAACTGTTCCAACACCACAGCAGAAGCAGCAGGACTTGTTGCTGAGCGAGGCCTCCTGGATCTTCCCTTGTGCACATCACATCCAGTGCCATGCGTCTCAAACTTACCACGGATGCGTGCAGTTGTTAGGCGTGTTGGAGGTTCTGGTGCATACTCATGCCTCCATTGTTGTACTTCCACAATGTTCTCGGAATTTCAAATACTACTTCAAAATGGTCTTGCGCTCCTCAAACGACACCTGTACTTCCGCCATTTTCTTTGACTGTCCTGCCTGTCGCATGGTGATGCTGCCATTCATTTGATTAACACCATCTTTTGAGCAAACGTCATACTACACATTGCTACTGTAATTCAATTCAACTTCAAAAAGGAATATATAGATAACATCTCTTAAAATGTGTATACATTTTTTTGGCACCCCCGGTATATGCCAGGTTCCTAGCACAGTGTGTGATTCATGAATTCCACGAAAGACATGGTGCTGATGCTCAAGTTGGAGGGAGATTTTATAGTGCCCTTCTATATAAAGAGAGGGTGGGGAGAGGAAGGGAGGATAAGCCAGCAAGGAGATTTAGAGCTACACAGAATCCCTGTTTGCTCACCAACTAGCTTTGTAACTTTGGGCATATAATTTAACTTCATTATATTTCAGGTTTTTCATTTGTAAATTTGGGATTTGAATCATACTTATCACCAAGGATGGTTGTACATATCAAATGAGAATCTATGTAGCATAATCCTTGGGACATAGTATGTGCCTACTAAATAGGATGACCATAGTCCTCAACTTGCATGGGGCAGCTCTGCTTTGTATGTATTATCCCAGTGTAATTATTAAAAGTAGCCCATTTCACTCCCCTGTTGGAACAATAAATGACATGATCTCCCTACCAATAGATGGGCTATTAGAAGTAGAAAGGAGCTCAGAAGTTAATTGGTCCAGTCCTCCCCCATTTCACAGATAAGAAAACTGAGGTCAAGAGAAGGGGTTTACCAAGAAGGGACATATAGCTACTTGGTGGTAGAACTGGTTCTCCAAACCTGGAGAACAGTGTTACTTCTATAAAAACATCTGACTAACTTCTTAATTCCAGGGTCTTCAAATTAATGATCAGCTTTAATAGATCTACAAAGGCAGTCATATATAAACAGTCAACTGAAATTACCCTGTAACTCCTCTCCCCTTCTAGTATTTTCTGAACTATCCCTTACCCCAACCAATTCTCAGTCTTCCCCACTCTCCACCCCGAATTGCATCTTTGATTAGTCTCTATGGATATATGTAGGTGCCCTCCCTGGCTTTTTGATTTTAAGTGGTATTACTACTTACCCACATTTATTCCATTTATGTGGTTATTTCTGGTTCTTCTCAGTTTAGCTGGGAGTCCTGGGAGAGTGTGGCCTGCTGGTCTCTCCTTAAACCATGTCATTAGTACTGAAACACCTAGTATCTGTTTTTAGGGGTGATAATTGAATAAGCATCTAAACCCCTTTCACATGGTGGCCTTTCTGTTCCCTAATGAGAGATAGGCTTAAGCAAGGAGAGCTCTCGGCTAGCAAATGCACCCACATGAGGAAAAATTCGGAGGCTGTCATACTTCTTTCCAATGCTTACCATATTATTTCCATGAACAAGTAAGCTTTTCCTATGGTTTACTTAAATAAAAAGTGTTATTACCTACCTCATAAATATACTTGAGCTTTATTGAATTTTAATCTTTTAAATTCCCAAATAACAGTATTTTTATCAATGTGGTTACTGTTTTTATTCAATAGAATTAGCTCTTAATGACTTCTGGCCGTTTTTCAAAATTAAATGTGCTTTTTACTGAAGATGATTTTATTCCCATTCACTGCTAAAGAAACACATCTGCGCTGTGGAGAGCCTTGTGAGCAGGCAGTGGACAGGCCTGCAAAGCGGGGTGTTGCTGAGAGGCACTTGAGCGCAGCTGTGGGAAGCTGTTGGCAGTTTCCGTCTTCTAGCTGGTGCCCGGGCTTCGCCATGTTAGTGTACCCCTCAATTGAGGCAGACTCAGCCACCTTTGAGGTACTGGAGGGGTGGACCAGGAGGAAGTGAGCAGGCCCTCTTGCTTCCCACCTAGAGGCAGAGGGAGAGAGGGGCCCCTGTCACTCTACCAGAGCTAAGGAAAAAAAAGAAAAACAAAAGCAAAGAAGAAAAATAGTTTTGTTGTGCTTTATTTACTCAGCATTCAGATGTGAAGGAGAGTGGAAAGAAATCACATGGGCGATCCCTCATGACCAATTTCGGAAAACATAAGGTATGAATTAACAGTAATAAATGTGTGAAATTAATTTAAATTACATCTGGAAAGTAACAGGAGAGTATCACAATAACCTCGGAATAACTGAAGATTTCTTAAATAGGACTCCAGAACAGGAAAAGTTGATAATTAAACTACTTTGAAATTGAGGAATTTCTATTGATCAAAATGATGAAAAATAAGTAGCACACTGGGAAAGTACATTTTCAATACATATATCCAACAAAGGACTTGTATCCTGAATATATAATGATCCCTACAAATCAATAAAAGACAGATATCCTAAATTGAAAAAAAAAAAGGATAATAGAGTGAAATGGTACTTCACAAAAGAAGAAAACCTAGTGGCTAATATGGAAAAGGTTCTAACCCATATGAGACCTTTGTGAAATGCAAATTAAAATGACAATGAGATTCCGTACGTACCTACCACAAGAGCAAACGCAGAAAGACTGACACTTCCAAGTGTTAGTGAGGATGTTGAGCAACTGGAATTCTCGTGCCCTCATAATGAGAACATACATTTGTAATAGTACAAACAGGCAATAGCTTAAATGTCCTTCAACAACAGAATGAATAAAGATGGTGGTATATTCACATAAGGGAATATTTATTAGCAATGAAATTGACAAAATTATGATTACACACAATAATATAGTCTGAGGAAAAGAAGCTAGACCCAAGAGAGTATATACAGTTTGATTCCTTTTATGTGAAGTTCAAAAAGAGCCCCCACCCCCAAAAAATAATCCTTTGGGGAGAAGGTGATTACTGAATGGGAGAATCAGGTTTTTGGGGGCAGATAATATTCCATCTCCTCAATTGGGTGGTTTCGTCTGTGGAAAGTCATCACGCTGTGTATGCACTTGTCATTGTCGTACTTTTCAAAATGCATGTTACTCTTCAGTTAAAAGGTAAAACATGTTTTATAAGCAATCAGTTATCGGATGGTGAATTTTATGTGTGAGTTTTTTGTAAGGCCATTACTTGTACTTTAAGGAATGTTGTATCTGGAATTTCCTGCCCCATTAATAGCATAATTTATTAAAAGGCTCGAAACGTAGTCATAATAAAAAACTGACAGTAACCAAAACGTTCACCCGTAAAGACTGCTTAAGTGAGCCGTAATTCATTCACATAATGGACAGTTATGCAGCCACTAAAAGATGATCACTCGAAATAGCTCAACATGCAAAACATTCAGTAAAAAAGTAAGATGAAAAATTGATTATATGGTACGTTAACCATGATAAGATGTGTCAAAACTCTATGTAAAGAAAATATGACATTATTTATCCAAATATCTGCCATTGGTGATTCATTTCTTTTTTTTTTTTGCATTTATGTTAATAAATGAACTTTAAAAAGACAGATTTGCTCTTGTAACACTTCAAATTACTAATTATATGTAGAATTAGAGAATGTTTCATTTCTGGATTACACCCACTGAGTTAAGTTAAAATTATTTTCCAAAGTAAACCTTTCAGGCTGTACTTTAGCTACTATAGAATTAGAATTGTTATGCCTCAAGTCATAAGAATGAATGTCCACAGGAGTATTTATAGATTATTTTAATAAATATGAATCATATTTTAAATTGAAAGTTAATATCATGTAGCTCACCGAATGACATTCCATGCCATCTCATTTAATCATCACAACAATAATAGTCCTTTAAAATAGATGTTGTTGTCCTACCCTTTAAAAGACACAATAGGAAGCTAGAGAGGTAGCCTGCTTACCAGCTTGGTGAGAAGCCAAGCTGGAACATGAGGTCGTTAGATGCTGGGGTTTCCACACCACACACATTGAGGTTTGTGAGGCATAAATAACACCTGAGAACATTTCAGACTAAATTGGCGCCTTGCTGTGAGTACAATAGAGGTGAGTGTGTGTATGCCAACAATGTGGTTTGGTTTTTATTTGTTGAGTGTGAGAAAATCTGTAAGGTAACACGGTCTTGCGGTAATGCAGGGATGGAATCCCTTTCCTTTTTTTAAGCTACATTCTCCAGATGTTCAGGGTACTCTGTCTGAAGGTCTCTCCTTTGTTTATGGAAGCTGTATTTTTAGTGGCAAGGTTTTCTGCAATTACTGGGGTCCCTCCCCTTCACTGGTATTGTTGAGCGTATGTGTTGCCAAATATTGGGGTTATCTCCGATGTGGTGGGGAATGAAACCTCATTATTCCAAAAAGGTTTTATGTCTAGGAGCTAAGCTGCCCAGAAGACACCAGATTAGTCCTACAGCCTTTAAGCCTGAATCCTATGGGTAACAGTTTTCATTCTGCTGCTAGAAATTAGAAAGGGTCAAAACCTGAAAAGAGCAGTTTGATATAGAGGTCATTTCAGTGCATACTGATCAAAAGCAGGAAAGGTAGTTATTCATTAAAAAAAGTAACAATACTTTTTAAATCAAATCTGCCTCTTACAAGTCAATTAGAATAGTGACCTTCCTATAAAGAGGACATTTTATTCCTTATAATTATTTAAATAGATGTTACAACTTTGACCCTATTCCTCATAGAGAGACCTTCGATGCATGACTAATAAGGTCTTTCTAAAACCTATATTTTATGTGGTGTAGAAGTCAGTTTAAACATAAAATCCTCAGTTTTGCTTTAATCTTATAATTAGGCCATAGATATGCTTCTTATTAATGGTGAGGCAAGTTGCAATATTTAATCATTTTTTCCCCCTCTGAGCTATTTTCCGTGTGTGTGTGTGTGTGTGTGTGTGTGTGTGTGTGTGTGTGTTAGATATACCTGATGCAGTGAGTTTGTTAAGCTTACTGTGATTTTCCTGGCAGAAAACCACAAAATCGCGGTGTAAATCCTACAGTACTGACGATGAGGAGGATGCACAGCAGAATCCTGGCAAGGAGATCAGCCCGCTCTACAGGTAAGAAGGCATCTCCATGATTCTCGCTCAGAATCCCTGAGCCTCTCCATCCCCATTGGCTTGGCTGTTTTAGTTACATGGGTCTAGACAGTTGGGAGATAAAGTGCTCATTGCAGTGGGATCTGTGAAGATCAACGGGTAAGAGACGATAATACGCATGGGGGACTTACACTTTCCCTGTGCACAGGGAGCTCTGCAATGCTAGCTGTAGCAGTTGTCAAATAGAAGGTGTCTGCAGAGAAAAGAGAGGGTGGACACGTGACCTACTAGTACAGAGGGCTCTCCCACTAACAGGAGACTAAAACTGAAGACAGATGATAAGCACAGTTAAGCACCAAGGATCTGAAATCAGCCCGGCTTCAAACGTTTGTTCCTCTAACTTGAACATGGGCAGGTTAGGCTCCTCACTTGAATCTATTACTTAGGGTGATTGTAAGGATTAAAGGATTTAAATGGCTTACCTTGATAAGCCCTCCCCCAATTAACGCAGTGCTGAAAAATATCAGCTGCTGTTTGTTTTCTTTGTCATTGCCAATAGAATTTGGGATGAGTAAAATGACCATGGTTTTAGAACCCAAATTGTGACACATGATCTGATGTAGGATTTTCTGGCAGGTTATGTATACAGTAAGTCTCACAAAGGGATGTAAATTATATCATAGATGAACACACACATGCACGTGTACACAAGTGTCCATGCATGTACACAACCCCACCCCATCTCCCTATGCCTTTATTGAAAGACTGAAATTAAATGACATTAGAAGCGTGGAGGTCCTGTAGGAATGGATGGCATGTAATGTTCAATTAAGTTTAATATTTGGTTGTGTGTGTATACTGCATTTTATCCGTTAGTTGAAAGACATTTAGGTTGATTTTAGTTTTTGGCTGGTATAAGAATGCTGTTATGAACATTCATGTATAAGATTTTATGTGGATATATGTTTTTATTTCTCTTGGGTATATACTTAGAAGTGGAATCATGGGGTCTTATGGTAGCTCTGTTTAACATTTTGAAGAACTGCCAAACAATTTTGGCACAGCATTTGTACCATTTTATATTCCCCAGCAATGTAAGAGGGGTCCAATTTCTCTCATCCTTGCCAACACACGTTCTTGCCTGCCTTTTTGGTTATCGCCATCCTAGTATGTGTAAAGTGGTATCTCATTGTCGTTTTGATTTGCATTTTCCTAGTGACTAGTGATGTTGAGCATCTTTTCATGTTCTTCCTGGCCATTTGTTGTATCTTCTTTGTTGAGGATTAGATATTTTGATTGTTAGATGTCCCCAAAGAGGAGAAAAGTGTGGATGTGAGGAGAATGTAATAGTCCGTGGAGGACTCTACTGTGTAAAGAGTAGTGGTAAAATTTGTAAAGTTGTAGAGGAGATCCTAGGAGTGGTTTATATGGGAGAGAGAGAACAAAGTAAGGGATGTTTGTTTTAAGTAAGTTGAAGAATCCTGTATAGAAAAAAAAAACATAAAGAAGAAAATAAAAATCACTTGTAATTACACCTCTAAAAGAGAATCACTATGGAAGTTTTGATGTATTTCCCTTTAGATATATAACTCTTGTGACCCGCAAGGTAATGTTTCTGATCCTTTAGGTTAGGTTCTCATTTAGCCAAAGTGGAGCAGATCCCCGGTGACATCTATTGTTACTCCCTAGCCAGGAATGAAGCCCTTCACAGTAGAGCTCACAAATACATGAGGAATAGATGGTGATTCTGGCTGAGAGGTGAATAAAACCTCGTGAGTAGGGTGCTGTGGTGGAAAGAGTGCCAAACTAGGAACCACACTTGGGTTTTACTCCTGGCCGTATTAGGAGCAGGTAGGAGTAAACAGAAGCGCAAACTTCTTCCAGCTCTAAAATGTCATGAGTTCTGGGTGTGTATTTCACAGACTGGGTCGCCGAAGGAAAACCATGAAGCTCTGCCGAGAGCTCTCAGATTTGGTGGTGTATACAAACTCTGTGGCAGCCCAGGACATTGTGGATGATGGTAAGGACTGACTGTTTTTGCTTCTGGATAAACATTCTTGACCCTCTTTGTCAATTGTTAATTAATCTCTTGTTAATCAGATCATCAGCACACATTTCTGGGACTGGGTACAATCCAACTTGAGTTGCCAGGAAGCTGACTGTCAGTAGAATGCTTTTAGCTCCCAAGGAGGGCTCTATTGGTTATTATAATTGCCCGATTAACTAATAGCATTCGGGGTCCAAAAAACAACACCAATTCCAAAACAGAAATATTTTTGGAAATTTCCTACAGGGCAGAGGAGGACTTCATTTTGTAAAAAAGAAAAATAGATCAGAGCAAGTTCTTCCCCACAGCTTGAACTATGGAGACCTGACCTGGTTTGATGGTCAGGTAACAGATTGCCATTACCAGTGTGAGTAACCAGAAGAAAGAAGAAATGCATTGGCTTAAATAATACCTTGGAATGCCCCATATTTTCTCTTTGGAAATTTTGACTTTGATGAAAATAATTAAATCCACAGATTGAAATTTAACAAAAAGAGTAGAAATTTCAGAAGTGTTGGCTTTTTCACTGATTTTCACCCATCAGTTGCCATATATTGAGTTGAGAAATTCTACTCACAACTCTTCTTACCCTGAGCTTTCCTGCTAGTTGCTGTTTTTCCCTTTATCCTCTTCCCTGCTCATTTTTAAATGTTGTTCAGTTAGTGAATGTTTATAGAAATTATAGTTATGTGGCTTTCTATCTACTGTCAATTTTAGTAAAAGTTAAATGTAAATCAATCTCCCATTTTCTCAGCAAGTCTTAGTGAAAGGAAAATAACATTGTGGTGTGAGTCTTATGTCCTCACAAGCCTCCAGGATTTTTCCTCAGGTCTTTTTCACCCCCTCGTTCACAAGTGTATCTTTTTCTATCTGCAGATTTTCTTCCCTTTGATGTTGATTTCTTCTTCAAATGGTGACAACTATAAAAATTTTAAATTAATTTCACATGTGAGAGCATGATAAACTATAGAAGTGTCAGCAAGTGAACAACACATTCTTAGAATAATTGCTTACAACTAGAAAATGAACTCAGGGAGTAGTTAAATGGAGTTGAAGGTATATTTGGATTAGAGAAATATATTTTCTAATAAATATGTTAGGAAATCATAATCCTATTAGCTTAATGGAAAAATTGAGTACTACTTAGCTTTTGAACTTCCGCTGTGTGTGTGTGTCTTTTGTAGGGTATTTTTTAGCCTTAAAATTAACAATAGATAATGAATACATGGCTTATCCTAATGTAAAGCAACTCTAGTCTATTAATATATTAATTGATATGTACCTAATTAACAAGGTCATCTTAATGTGATGTGGGATGCATATTTACATGGAGCGACAGAACAAACAGTGGTACCGATTACATTGCTACTCCATTTGAATGTGGCTTGTCAAAAAGACTGTGTGTTTTCTCTTGTTATGTTCAAAGTATTCCTGATCAAAATCTTCAAAAAGGATTGTTATTAGTATACTTGAGATATGTAAGCTACATTAATAAGCTATGTCAATAAAATATATAAGGAAAGAACTTACATGAAGCAAATCATCAAATTAAAAAAGAATTCTCTAATTTCTTTGCCTCCCACTTGTATTTATGACTGTTCCAAGTTCCAGCTCTAGAGTATAATTGTTAGACATTTGGCCAGCATTTAATATCTAAGGCTGTACATCCCCGAGGACAACAGGGGCCCTGGGAGACTGTGTGCTCTAATAAACATGCACAGTCTGGATGTAATTCAGGACAGTTGGCCCAGCTAGCCCATGCTTCTACTCCTCGGTTGCATGGGCCGAGTCCCTCAGTCTGGGTTCAGACACACTCAGCTTGTCACAGTGCACATTGGAATGGAAATGATGCTCTGGGCAAGTTTGGATCTTTGTCTAGACTGACCTCTTCCAGCAGGTCCAGAAGACATACGGGTGGTTGTTTGGGGGTGGGGAATGGATCTTTGGTGAAGGGGTGAAAGTGGTGGGGTTATTGTAGACACAATGCAAAAGAAGAGATTGGGAGAAAAGGGTATTGATGTTGAATATTTGGGGGTTTACTGTATCATGGCCCCCAAACTTGCAGCTTCCTTGGCCCTGCGTCGACCCCTCCAGATGATGATCCAAACAGAAATTTTAGTATAGACTTCTTGTTCTCTTACCTCCCTTTATTTTTTCCATTGTTTATAAACCTGGGTAGGTGGATGATTGTTTTGGTTTCTGAAACTTTTCTGTATAGTGCTCTTTTGAACTCTTTATTATTATCCCTTTTTCCTAAACAGGTTTTGACTGGTTCCATAATTCTATTCAAATTAACTTTAAAAATAAATTTTTCTTTTTCGGAATTGGTCTTTGTTCTTGGACCCTGAATGCTATTAGTTAATAACGTGTTTCACATGTGAGCTTTTTAGGTGAATACCTTCAATGAATGTCTCCGTTTTCATGTCGAAGTCACATACCACGTTTCCCCGAAAATAAGACTTAACCAGAAAACAAGCCCTAGCACGACTTTTTCAGACTGACATCCTCTGAACATAAGCCCTAATGCATCTTTTGGAGCAAAAATTACTATAAGACCTGGTCTTATTTTCAGGGAAACACAGTAGATACTTTTATTTATTCATGACTGTCTATATCTTCAGTAAAGAAATTCTATTTGAATTATGCACCTGAAAAATAATTTTGCTACTTGCCCTGTTCATACTAGCCAGATAGACATGAATTAGTGAGATGGTTGAACTCTTGGGAAACATGGGACCCTGAAATAGAAAGTTATCTTAGCATAGTTCTGATTTGGCCTCAAAATGGCAAAAGAGTCCCAAGAATAGAATTATATGGGTCGTTCTTGGTCAGGGGCTGCATCTTCTCTGGTTGGATTTTCTCTTTTGCTCTGCCTTTTACTACGGGTATAAACTGACATATTGTAAGTTCTTTTGTGAGTAGTGTTTTCCTTACTGTACTCAGTTTTCTTTTCTTCTTTGTTAAAAACTGCCAGGAACCACAGGAAATGTGTTATCATTCAGTGAAACAAGAGCACATCAGGTGGTTCAGCAGAAATCAGAGCAGTTCATGATTTATAACCAAAAGCAACTCACGAGGATTTACCCCTCCGCCTACCGCATTGATTCCAGTAATTTCAACCCTCTGCCCTACTGGAACGCAGGTTGCCAGCTAGGTGTGTATGCCTCGGGTAGGAGTGGTTCTCTGTATGTCTTGAGTCTATGCTAACATTTTGCCTAATTCTTTCAAACTTTGAACTTGTACAGTGGCACTGAACTACCAGTCTGAAGGGCGAATGATGCAATTAAATCGAGCCAAATTCAAGACAAATGGCAATTGTGGCTATGTCCTCAAACCTCAGCAAATGTGCAAAGGTGTGTGTTATTTCCTAGTCATATATCTGAATGCAGATGACCTATATTGAAGGAACTCTCTGGAAAGTGTGATTCTGCAGTGTTTTGCAACATGACTTTTTTTTTTAAAGATAGTTTAAGGTGTTGGAATATAAATTAAAACTCTTGTCACACTATAATATTTAGAATGTTCTCCCCTGAGGTTATGCATGTGAAGAGGGACTTAGGTAGCAATGGCTTGTCATCTGAAATCCAGTGCCCTAGCATGATATTCACTGGGCATTACTTATAAATTGGACAGTGTTCTAAGGTCTGAGCCATATTTTTCATAAACTCTCTTAGGGGGTATGAGTCAGAAACATGTTGGCAAAATAAAAATACCACCTGAAACAATTTTATCAAGCCTTTAGTCAATATGGTCCAACTACAAAAGTGCTAATAAAAAAGGAAAGATAATGTAGTGTTGTATCAAAACAACAAATTTTTTTGGTTTTGCTCATTAAAATTCTTTTAAAATTTGCCAAATTGGGGTGGCAGGTTAGGTGAGTTGGTCAGAGCATGGTGCAGGTAAGCTGCACCAAGGTTGCCGGTTCAATCCGCGCATGGCCCACTGTGAGCTGTGCCCTCCTTTAAAAAAAAAAAAAAATCCCAAATTGGATTTTTGACAGTTAAGGTAAAAATGTATTGACAGACGTGTTTTCAAGATTTTATGCTATGCATGTTTTCTTGCTCTGCTATTTACTTAATTTCAGATCTTCTTTCTGCTTGCTATAGTCACTCTCTGCCTGAGATAGTTTAGGTTAGAAAATTATTTGCATCTGACATACCTGCTCCTCTTCTCTGTACAAGCGGCATTCACGTAAAATGCTCCTCCTCCCCCATGCCAGGACTGATAATTGCAATTGCAGACTCTTGCTTTAAATTGGCTCCTTCCCCTGACTTTCGGAGCATGGATTCTAAGAAAAACCATAGTAATGGAAATGCCAGCTGGCATTGGCTTCGGGCAGAAGCCACACTGATAGTTATGTGATAATTTCTTTGCTCTAACAAACACTGTGGTAACTCAGCATTTGTTGTTTCTGTGTTCTACAAACTTAAGCTGTATATGTATGTATGTGTGTGTTTTCCCATGCTACTAACCTTAGATTTTTACACCTACTTTACTTGGCTTAGGTACTTTCAACCCTTTCTCTGGTGATCCACTTCCTGCCAACCCCAAAAAGCAGCTCATCTTGAAGGTTATCAGTGGACAACAACTCCCCAAACCTCCAGACTCCATGTTTGGAGACCGAGGAGAGGTAAGCCATGTATGACCTAACGGTTAATTATGTGATAATTTTTTGTGTTTACACATTTCATCCAAAATGTCAGCTGTGTGTGTGTGTGTGTGTGTGTGTGTGTGTGTGTGTGCGTGCGCACATTCATAAATGAGCACTGACGTCAGCTCACCAGATATTAACCAGCTTATTGGCAAAGCACACACACTTCCTTCTGGATTGCAGTGCATCGTCTATGTGGGAGGCATGAGTACGTGTAATTCAATTCATTATTTAAGATTGACATGGGCAATGCTAACATTGAGGTGCAAAAAACAGTTTTATTAATACAGACACTGCATAAGGATATGTCTTAACTCTCCATCCACATTCTTTATCTGCTCAGACCCTCATCTCTGCTGCATGGCAGCCACCTGTTCCTGGCCACATGCTGACTCTTGTCCTCACTTGCTGCACCTCTGTCGCATGATTTTAAAATGGCTTCCTCTGTGACCACAGACTCCGATCTTTCCAGAGCTTTTATTCCATCACTCTTGTGACACCTGGTCGTGGCCTTCTTGGCTTCAAGTTTCTCCCTACCTCTCAGCTTCTCCATTGTTCGTGTCCTTCCTCTCAGAAGTGGCCTGTTTCTTCAGACTCGTTGCCACTCCCACCCATCAAACCATCACTTCCGGATCTTCTAGCTCTGCAGCGTGGCACCACCATAAACCCTTTGTCTCAACTCTCAACTGACCCACAGTGCCGAGCTGCCATCCCAGTTGCACCGTATCAGCCCACTGTCCTACTCTCTACAGTGGCTGTTTCCAACCTTCTGTCTCCCCAAACAGTTGTTCTCATCACTTTCTTTCTAATTTTTAACAGATGGCACCATAGCCTACTCCACAGAAAGCAGGAACTTCAGATGGGACCATTTCTTCTATCTCTATGGCCTCCAGGCTAAGCCAAGCCACCATCATCTCTTGTCAGTTCTGCTGCAGTAGCTTCCCAGCTGACTGGTCACCCTGCTTCCATTCTGTTCTCCTCTTAACAACAAGAATACTTGTTTTTGCAGTATCAGAAAGTTTATCCTTACCGCTTCTTCTTTCTTCCTTTATTGTCTATGCAAAAGAATATACTTTCTGAATTTTCTCCCAAACTTTTTATTCTGAAATATTTTAAACCTCGGAAAAGTTGAAAGAATAGTAAAATGAACACCATATCTCCAACACCTAGATTCACCAATTAAATTATTAAATTTTGTGACATTTTCTTTCTTTTTTTGTATATGTGTGTATATGTATATTTGCATATATATTTGTGTTTATATGTGCACACACATACATATACACATGAAAGAGACACAGCAAATGTCAAAATTTAGTTATATATACTCACATACATATATACATATTTATGCATTTGCTTTTCTTTGCAGAGTCATTTGATAGTAAATTGTTAACATAATGACCCTTGGCCATAAATATGTCAGCGTTTATCTCTTAAGAACAAAGAAGGACATTCTCCTGTAAAACCAAATATAATCATGACACTCATGACATTTAATATACCAATTGTATGTTATCCAGTATAAAATTTATATTTGATTTTCCCCAATTGTCCCAAAATTGTCCTTATATCTTCTTCTTTTTTTTCCTTTTCTTTTTGAATTCAGGATCCAATCAAGGATCATACATTGTTTTAGTTGTCATTTCTCTTTGGTCTTTAAATATCCAGAACAGTTCTCCAGCGTTTTTGTTTTATTTTCATGATATTGACATTAAAAAAAAAAGGTTCAAGCCAGTTATTTCCAGAATGTCCTGCAATTTGGATTTACCTGATTTTTTCTTCATGAATAGAATTAGAATAAATATATTTGGCTGGACTATTACTTGTGCAATGTGTGTCCTTCTCCATGTCACATCAGGGGCCACATGATGTCATTTATCCAAAAACAGTAATGATACTGTTACATGGATAAGGGGTTCTTCCAGATGTTTTTCATTGTATGGGTATCTCTTTACCTTTGTAATCAATACATAGTCTGTGATGAGTATTGGTGATACAGGGAGATTTCTGTAACAACTGTAACATGACATGAAAACATCTATGATTTCTATCAGGTACAAAATTGCAGTACTAACATTCCTGTGCTGTTCTTTAGTCAGAGGCTAATGTAAATAAAGGTAGAGTTTTTTCTTCCCATCCAGGCTCCCTGAAATCTCAGTGCATGATGTCTCACATTATCCATATTTCTGAGAATGAAATCACAATTTTTCTTGTTCCCAATCTGAAAATTGTCTTCTTTAATTTTCGCCTTTTTCCCCCCTTTCCTCCTTACACCTAATTATTACCTTCTCTTAGGTGTTCTACCTCCCAATCTCTCTCCAGTCTTGCTGCCACTATCTGATTCTATTATTCTAGTATCTCACCTGGGTTATAGTACCACGAAGCACACACTGATATCTCACGTTCACAGATGAGGAATCTGAAGCATAGACACTGAACTTGCTGAAGGCCAACACAAGAATGAAACTTTGAAACAGGAAGTTGCTTTTAAAGCTGGTGGTCTTGACTTCCTTAAAAACAGAAATCATATTCATTAGCTGCCGCAAAACCCAAGATCCCCATTGGTCCAGTTGTACCACAGGGTTCTATTTAAAGTAAGAACTTTTAGCAGAAGATAAATAATTGAAAATGACTGAATTTTAACTATGATTTATTTTATATCTATCTATCAATCAATCTATCTATCTATCTTCCTCCCTCCCTCCACTTGATTGTCTTACCATGTCCTTCCATCATACCACTAGCTCTTATCCCCTGAAGTCCCCCACAAAGCTCTATACTCTCTTTACTCTCCATGATCCTAAAAATATGTTTTCTGACACTTCATAACTCTCTCCTTTCTGTGTTTTTTCTTTTCTTTTCTTTTTTTTTTTTTTAGAGTTTTAGTCCTTCATTGCTCATTATCCAGAACTTGCACCACAAAGGAGAGATTACAGATGTCCAATAAAGCAGGATCTCTTCCCCCAGAGGAGGGGTGATGGGCAGAAAGTGTGAGGAAGACGAAACATTCATATTTTTTCTTTTGATTACTTTTTAATCCTTTTATTTATTTTATTAAAAAAAGATTTTTACTAATATATAGCTACCATACAGTATTATATTAGATTCAGGGGTACACTGTAGTTATTCAGTGTTCACATACTTAAAGAAGTGATCACCATGATAAATCCATCAACCATCTGACACCATACTATGCTGTCACACTATTCTTGACTATATTCCCCATGCTGTGTATTACATTCCCATGGCCTATTTGTTTTATAACTGAAAATTTGGACCTCTTATTTCCCTTCACCTTTTACCTCCCTTTTTGAATTTTTCAATTACAGTTGATATTCAGTATTATTTTAACTAACTTCAGGTGTGCAGAATACTGATTAGACATTTATATAATTTTGGAAGTGATCCCCCTGACTAGTCTAGTACCCACCTGGCACTATACATAGTTATTACCATATTCCCTATGCTTTACTTTACATCCGCATGGCTATTTGGTAACTACCAACTTGTATTTCTTTTGTTCCCATTAAATTTATTGGGGTGACAATTGTTAGTAAAATTACATAGATATCAGGTGTACAATTCTGTATTACATCATCTATAAATCCCATTGTGTGTTCATCACCCAGAGTCAGTTCTCCTTCCATCACCACCAACTTGTATTTCTTAATCGCTTCACCTTTTCCACCCTACCCCCAAACCCCCTCCCATCTATCACCCCAATTAATCTAGTATCCATCTGACCATACATAGTCATTACGATATTACTGACTATATTCCTTATGCTATACCCTACATCCCTAGGACTACTGTGTAACAACCAATTTGTACTTCTTAATCCCTTCACCTTTTTCACCTATTCCCCCAATACCCCTCCCATTTGGCAACCATCAAAACGTTCTCTGTATCTATGACTTTGTTTCTGTTTCCTTTGTTTGTTTTGCTTAGATTCCACTTATAGGTGAAATCATATGGCATTTGTGTTTCTCTGTCTGACTTACTACACTTAGAACAACACCCTCTAGGTACCTCCATATTGTCGCAGATGGCAAGATTTCATTCTTATTTTAGGGCTGAGTAATATTCCATTGTATATATATACCACCTCTTCTTTATCCTTTCATCCTTTCCAGGACACCCAGTTTGCCTTCTTGGCTATTGTAAATAATGCTGCAATGAACATGGATGAGTACATCCCTTTGAAGTAGTGTTTTGTGTTTCTTCGGATGAATACCCAGAAGTGGGATTACTAGGTCCTTCTTTGTCTCGTGTTATAGCTTTTGGTTTAAAGTCTATAGTATCGTGTATAAGTATTGCTACCCCAGCTTTTTTTTTTTTTTTTTTTTGGTTTTGTTTTTTGTTTCCATTTTCATGAAATGTCTTTTTCTATCCCTTTACTTTCAGTCTGTGTGTATCTTTTGATATGAAGTGAGTGTCTTGTAAGCAGCATATGTATGGGTCTTGTTTTCTTGTCCATTCAGCCATCCTCTGTCTTTTGTTTGGAGCATTTAGTCCATTTACATTGAAAGTAATTGTTGATAGATATGTAGTTATTGCCATTTTATATATATATATATATATATATATATATATATATATATATGTGTGTGTGTGTGTGTGTGTGTGTGTGTGTGTGTGTGTATGAACATATATATAATAAAATATACACATATAATAAAATGGCAATAACTACATATCTATCAACAAATATTTATATATATTCTAACATCCCTTGAATACTGGTTTGGTGGCAATGAACTCCTGTATCATTTTTTTGTTTGGGAAGCTTTTTATCTGTCCTTGAATTCTAAATGATAGCTTTGCTGGGTAGAACAATCTTGGTTGTAGGTCTTTGATTTTCATCACTTTGAATATTTTGTTCACAAAATGTCTGTTGAGTAATCAGGTGATGTCTATTGGAAGTTCCCTTTTTTCTCTGTTTTTCTCTTGCTGCTTTTAAGATCCTTTCTTTGTCTTTAACCTTTGGCATTTTAGTTATGATGTGTCTTAGTGGGGGCTTCTTTGAGTTCATCTTGTTTGGGACTCTGCACTTCTGGGGCTTTATATCCATTTCCTTTGCCAGGTTAGGGAAGTTTTCTGTCATTATTTCTTCAAATAGGCTTTCAATTCCTTAGTGTCTCTTTTCCCCTCTTGGTACCCCTAAGATGTGAATTTTGTACACTTGATGTTGTCCCAGAGGCCCCTTAAACTCTCCTCATTTTTTTTTTCTTGGATTCTTTTTCTTTTTGTTGTTCTGATTATTTTCTGCTATCTTATCTTCTAAATCACTGATTTGATCTTCTGCTTCATCTAATCTACTGTTGGTTCTCTGTAATGTATTCTTCATTTCAGTTATTGTAGTCTTTATTTCTGTTTTATGTTTTCTATCTCCATTTTTAGTCTCTTTGTTGAAGTTCTCCCTGAGATCATTATTATTAATATTATTACCAGTGTTTTGAATTCTGCATCTGGTAGATTGCTTATCTCCATTTTGTTTAGTTCTTTTCCTGGAGCTTTGTTCTGTTCTTTCATTTGGGACATGTTTCTTTGTCTCTCTATTTTGGCTGCCCCCCTGTGTTTTTTCTATGTATTAGGTAGGGCTGCTATGTCTCCCAGTCTTAGTAGAGTGGTCTTATTTAGTGGGTATCCTGTGGAGCCCAGTGGCACAACCTTCCTGGTCACCAGAGCCAGGTTTTCCAGGTGTTTCCCTTGTGTGGGTTGTGTGTGCCCTCCTGTTGTAGTTGAGCTTGGTTGCTTTCTGCCGGTCAATTGGAGGGATTGACCTTTGGGCTCATTGGTTGTAAGGACTAGCCATGACTACAGTGGAGGAGCTGTGGTGCAGGGGCTGACCCTACAGAACAGGATTCGCTTTAGTGGGGCTCTGGTGCGTGCCCATTCTGCCCTTTGGGTGTATCATCCTGGAGGCAGCAGTGTGATGCTCTGGCTCAGTCTGAAGCTGACAACTGGGTGTACCAGCACGAGGGCCTCCGGGGTGGGGGCGCACTGCAGGCCACATTCAGCCACAGCCTATGCCCTGCCAAAGTCCACCTGGCATGAGCCACAATTCTGCCCGTGCTGTGCTTGGAGGTGCCCCGAGAGGCCAAGCTGCAAAACAAGGCCAGTTTGTCACTAGTGCTGGGCTTAGAGTTGCTCAGCCAGAGGTATAGGACACACTGAAGCCAGATGCTGCTTGTTTGGTTTTTGTGACCCTTGAGCAATTTCTGGGAAATCTTCATCATGAGCCAAGGCAGGGTGATTGTATGGGAAAGCCACTGGAAGTAGTTTGGGTGTGTCCGAAAGTTGGGTGGTGCTTGGGATCTCAGAATCACCAGGCCATGGCAAACAAAAGGTGTTAGCCAGTTTGATGGAGACTCAGATATGGTGGCTGCCTGTGTCTGCATGCCAGAAGTTGGAACGGCTCAACAAAGAAATAATGTCTTCCGCCATCTCTTCCTAGAGAAAGCTGACCCTTCAGCCCTTGCCTAGAAGCCAGACAATTCAGTTTCTCCCCGAATGTCTCTGGTGCCTTTTGAGCTGCTGCCCCAGCGCAGCAGCTCAGAGAGAGCTGAGGGAGTAAGTCTGTGTGTGTCTTCTTTAAGAGGAGTGTTTAGGATTTCAGCCACCTGCTGGCTCACACAGCCACAATCTCCGCTGATTTTGACATCCAGAAGTTATGGGGACTTCTCTCCCTGGCACTGGAACCCTGGGCTAGCGATCCAGGTATGGGGCTGGGACCTCTCGCTCCTGTGATGATCACTCACAGGTGTGGGACCAGCATGTTTTGCATCTCGGCCCTTCCTACGAGTCTCAAGCTGGGTTCTTCTGTATATTCTTAGTTGTAAGACTTCAGTTCATCTAGACTTCAGGCAATTCTCAATGTTGGTTGTTCTGTAGTTTAGTTGTTATTTTGAGGAAGTTGTGAGAGGAAGTAAGCAAAGCATTTACCTACTCTGCCATCTTGACCAGATATCTATATATCTATATCTATATAGATCTATATAATTGTTCTATTTTTTAATATTTTAAAATTTACATTGTAATATACAATTGGTTTAACTGCATTAACATTCACAAATGAAATGTGGATAGCTTGATTAATTATTATATAACCCAATTTAAAGACAGAACCCTTAGAAAGCTTCTGTCTAACCTGCCAGTTAATACTGCCTCCCCATCAAGCACCATCCTCTATCATAATAGATTAATTTTGTCTGCTCAAACTTTATGTAAATGGACTTCTGCAGTATTTACTCTTTTATGTCTCATTTACTCAATGCTATGTCTATGTGGCAAAACTTTGTTCTTTTTCATTGTTGTATAGTATTAATTAATGAATACTTTGCAATTTCTCCATCCTATTCATGATAGACATTTAGGTGTTTTCACTGTGTGACTATTAAGAATATAGCTGCTCTGAGCATTTGTGTATGGACAAAACTCTTCATTTTTGTTGGGTACATACCCTGAACTGAAGTTGTAGGTCACTGGGTAAAGTTTGTGTAGCATTAGTAGATACTGGCAAACAGATATTTAATCTTTTATTTCAGTCTCATAGTCTGAATTTGTTGTACCTGATAGAGTTTCTCTTTTTTAATAAGCACCTAGTAAAATGAGTTGCTGTTGAAATGTGAACATTTTGGCCAATATTCTTATATTAATGAACACATGTGCAGAAGTGTATTAGTTGTGATAACACCCTTTCTTTATTTATATATAGATCATTGATCCTTTCGTTGAAGTTGAAATTATTGGATTGCCAGTAGATTGTTGTAAAGATCAAACCCGTGTGGTGGATGACAATGGTAAGACGATGATCTGTGCTCACTTTTAACTGGTATGCTTTAGAAAGAGAATTTTCACTGGAAAAGAAAAATGTGTCTACATAGAAGAGAAACCCTTTAAGTCCGCAACTGCCATCTGAGCTTATGTTCAGAGCTCTTGAACACAGAAAACTAAGTAAATGCGAGATTGATGCGTGGAATGTTTTGATGGACATCGTCTCTCAAGGCTTTTGCTTTTGAAGCAAAATTTTTTTCTAGTGAAAAGAATGAATGAAATTTTATATTTTTATATTGTGTTTTCATTACATGAGTTGCCTCAAAGTTTTCATTTGTGAAGCCTACGTCTGGGTGATTTCTCGTTTTTCCTGGAGCATGTAAAACACTAAAGCTAAGTGCAATATGCTTGGGCTAGAGCATTCTTGTGTTTGGGCCATGATGTAAGGAAAACTTTCTTTACCCAGACTTCATGTCTTTTTCTTGGTAATCTTTTAACTTTGCGTTTGTTCACACATTTGACAAACATTATTGCATACCTATTTCTCTCATTCTCTGGCCATTAATACTCTAAAATAAATCTAAACCACAATTCTCAAAATGTTTGAGAAATTAGAGATTCATAGACAGACCTTAAGAGGAGTTTTTCTAAATGCTAGTTTACGGAAAGGAATTTGGGGGTCTGAGAGTGGCACAAACCAGTTACTTAGAAAATAACATGCTTAAAGACAATCAACGTCCTTTATTGCATTTTCCTACCAGTGTCAATAGATTTATTTTTTTCTTAGAAGCAATTGAGAGGTTATCACTAAGTCAACAAAAAAATAATTTCTTCTTTTGCTCAGGAGGGGCATTTCAATGATTTTCAGTCTGTAATTATTTCATTAGCTGAGGAGTTTATCAGGGTTAAATGCTGATGCTCCCTGAGTGCATATATTTAATAAAACTTATTTTCAGTTTTAAAAGGAAAAACTTATAGAATACTTAAGTTTTTATCAGTTTAAATAATTTTTTACCTGAGAGAGTTTTACCAGCAAATAAATATATTTTGGTTTTAGAATTTGAATTGAATTATGTACCTTTCTGTTTATTTTCAGTAGCTATGAAAATATATCATCTTTCATGTATTAAGGTTTTGCTTCATGAAATGCCATTGGAAATCAATAATGCATAGTCTAATTAGGCATTGTCATTAATTATATGATCCTAAGCTCATTATTTTCTTTGAACATCAATTTTGTCAACTAAAATGAGTTACAAATACTTATGTTTCCTACTTTTTTAAAAAATGAGCATGTATTGTGTAATTTTTAAAAGCTAATGTATTTTTGAAAGTCAGTAATATGCATTTTTTTCTTAATTGGATAAAAACAAAACCAAAACCTGCTCTGCTACCCTTAGAGGATTGCTATAAGAATTAAGTAGGATGATATATGGTAGCATTGAAATCAGTACAGAACCTTATAAAATGGTTGCTGGTGCTTATTACAGCAGCACAGTCTTCGGTGGGCGAGAAGCATAATTCTGTTGATGGGATGGGGTGGGAATCATTCTTTATGATTTTTGCTAAAACATTCTTAGATCGCTTCTATAGATGCTTTGTGACGGTATTGAAGCATCCTGAATATTGTCTAAAAGAACATTCTCTACAATGCAATTTGGCATCAAAGATTATTAGCATTGATGTAATCATTTACAGGCAAGTTTCTTAGCAATTATTTTCTAGCAATTGGGTAAATTCCAAGGCTTTATTTCAGTAAGGCATCCTGGAATGGCTTGGTCGTCTGCATCAGTTTCATAAAATTGTAAGCAATTGTCACTGTCTGCTTTGCAAATGTTATGGCCAATTCGTTTTGAGGCAACCCTTTGCTTTTCTGATGTTTCTTTTCCTATTTTTCTGAGGATTTAACCCTGTGTGGGAAGAAACCCTGACATTTACAGTACACATGCCAGAAATAGCTTTGGTTCGGTTCCTCGTGTGGGATCATGATCCTATTGGACGAGACTTTGTTGGGCAAAGAACTGTGACCTTCAGCAGCTTAGTGCCTGGTAGGTATGGGTTGGCCGTTTCTCTCTAGACTGACCATTCCATTTTCTTTGGAAGATTTAATATATAACATATACGATATACACAATATATAACATGATATATAAAATGTGTTAAATGATAATGTGAGTGTTAACAGGCATTGTGAAATGTAAAGAACTGTGGTAAAGTCAGATACTTAATTCACTAGCATCCATGGGAAAGCCAAATGCAAGTTCAACTGAAAGAAAACGACTTTCTCCCCTTTTATCAGGCTACCGGCATGTCTATTTGGAAGGACTGACAGAAGCGTCCATATTTGTCCACATAACAATCAATGAAATCTACGGAAAGGTGAGAAAGATTCTATGGCTTAAAGCCACAGGCAGCCATCATATGGTCCTGAACAAAGTTATTTACTGACGAATTGCATCAAAGGAGAGCACATCTTGATGAGCTGTTCTTTATTAGGAAACTATGGGGAAGCCCATTGAGCCCAGTGTGCTCTCCTGCCCTCAGGTCCCAATCCACCTGTGCTCCTTCTAGTCCTTAGGGGTGTGTCCTCATTCCTTCCACCCTGGGGGGCCTTTCTGGGCTTATGAGAAAACTACGATTCTCTTAGATGATTATCTGCTTGGCTAAAACAGTGAAGATATAGTTGAAAATTGAATTTTGCTTCTTAAAAAGTCCCAGCTGGCTGCAGTGGGAAATGTAGTGTCACAGATGTTTGATGAATTACTTGTACTAACCAAGCTGTGATTCCAGCCAGTGCTAAGCAGGATGCATTCATTTGATGCCATTGTATTTAACTGAAAACCTAAAACTCATGAATGAATTCCAAGCCATCCACCACAAAAAGACTTAAAAGAGACCACGAAAATGTATTCCACCTGATGCTGCTCTCATCATTCTAGAACTCACTTGAGGTTTATAAATCAATAGGCTGTCCTCTGGTGATGCCAAGTAACTGGGGACTTGTCCACTGGAATGAATTTTTTGGACCAGATGTGATTTAGAGGGACTGTAAGAGCATTGAATAAAGCCCAGGAATGTTCAGTGCTCTTTTGCCGAAATTCTGTTCTAGCCTGGGGCTTCTCCTTCAGAAGCATTTACCATTTCTGTGCCTCAGCTTCTTCATCTGTAAAATGAGGGTAACATAGTACCTACCTCATTAATAAATATGTGTTATCCTTAGACATCTGCCTGGCCCGTAGTAAATGCTCAAAAATGTTGGCTAATATTAATATTATTATGACTACAAGCTAATTGCTAAGCAATGGACCAATTGAGCCTAAATTAGGGGTACATGTTTATCTGACATCAGTCTGGGTCGGGGGACACTAGGGATCCTAATTTCTAAGAATGATGAAGTTTTATTTCACAACTTTCTATGTTTAGTCCTGAGTTTCTGTTTGTGCTGCTTGTTGAGACCCTTTCTTCAGCCTAAATACATACAAATGTGAATGATCAAAGAATGATTCTTGAATTCTAGGAATCCCAGGTTGACTAAGTCATTTCTTAGCATTTATCATGCTTGAGGGACACAATAAAATTCAGATTTTGTTTAAAACGTGAGCCAGAAATACAAATATGAAAAAGAAAGTGTGCCATAGGACTTCTCTCTCCTGAATAAGTGTCCACTTATAAGTCATATTGTTTATCACTTTCAAAGTCTGTTTGGGTTGAGATTCCCAAGCCGTAATGTGGCGGTGGTGAGCTGAACAATGAATGAACCTGTGGTGAAAAACCCCTGCAAACTGGAAGAAAGGGTTTACAGAAGCATATGCATTTTTCAATTTTGTTTTGACTTGTGTGCGACCTTCTTGAAGGAACCCCAATTGTGTTTTGTTTTTTCCCTTGCAGTGGAGCCCTTTAATACTCAACCCCAGTTATACTATATTGCACTTTCTAGGAGCTACAAAGGTAGTTTCTCAGCATGGTGCTTTCTTCTCACTGGCATATTTCTTTTCAAATGGTTCTGGCAGCATGCTTTCTCATGTCACTCCATTTTCCTGCTTACCACTTCGAAATGTGCATCTGTTGCTTTAGGGCGACTGGAGTTCTTAGCAGTCTATTAACTGCAGAAACATTTCCTACCACCTTATCATCTCTGGGTAGGAAACTTCTGGGAAAGCTTGGTTATGCAAATGGAAGGCTGCCTTCCCCACACAGTAAGGTTGAGAAGACGTGCATGGCACTGTGCAAACATGCTGTGAGCTGCTGTTTTCTTGGTCTGAGTCTATACTACCAATGGCTGTAAAATTTCATTTTGTATCCATTTTTCATGGAGCTGTCATTTAAAAGGCAAATTGTTGCCACAGTGGCATTCGTTTGACGTGTGGTTGGTCCTCTTGTATCTTCAGAACAGACAGCTCCAAGGTCTGAAGGGACTGTTCAACAAGAATCCCAGGCACAGTTCTTCAGAAAACAGTTCCCATTATGTTCGGAAGCGATCAATTGGAGATAGAATTCTGCGGCGCACAGCTAGCGCTCCAGCCAAAGGCAGAAAGAAGAACAAAATGGGCCTCCAGGAAATGGTAGAGATAAAGGATTCTGTGTCTGAGCCTGCCAGAGATCAAGACGGTGTCCTGAGGAGGACCACACGGAGTCTGCAAGTGCGCCCAATCTCTATGCCTGTTGACAAAAGTTTTTTCGGGGCTTTGTCACTGCCTATATCCGAAACAGGAAGAGACACCGAAGGCAAAGAAAACTCTCTGGGTAAGATACGTTAAGTTTCTCTAAAGATAAACCCCTGCATTTTGATCTCTGATTATCATTATGACGAGGTTGACATTTTGTAGTCAGTATAAAATATACTAAAAAAATAATAATAATTTTAACGTTATCTTTTAGACCAGATTTTAAACTTTGGGAGAGGGCAGGGGGGTAGAAGAGCTGTTTCCTAGTTCCTAAGGCCTTAAAATTACAGGTGAAGTTGACAGTGAGGGATAAGAGGAACCATCAGGTCTGATGGCATAGAGCCTAGGTATGAGAGAGGGAGGTGAAACCTGCAAAATATGAGCAGACATCATGGTTTTCTATGTGGGTCCCATATTTACTGAGTGTTCTGAACTCAAATAGAATTATGTTGATTTTTTTTTTTAAGTTGTATATAGTTGTGTTTCTCTCCCTGCCATATAATACATTTCCGTGATTGGAAATGTTTATAATACATTTCCATAATTGGAAATGTTTATGGAGAAAGAGGAAAGGGCAGATGTTAAAAGCAAGCCACTGTCTTCACTTGAGAAATCTTTGCTTCTTCGAGAGGTAGCTCAGGCCATGTTTTCCTGTGGCCTCATTTCCCTGATGCCTGGATGTTGGCAGGGAAGGAAACACGTCTATCCCTCCTTCCAGTTACAGGCTCCTCAAGCCTAGGGACCAGGCATTACCCATCTTTCCCCCTAATTTGAGCGTAATGCTTCACTCATATCAAGAACTTGGTAAAGAGCGATGCCTGCTTTACAGTGTCCCAAAGAGCTCTTGACTTCGGTCGGTGACTCCTTCTCCTGACTTATTTTAAATGATTGAAACACTACAACTGTGTCTATTCGATGTCTCTGCAACAAATATGTTTGAATTAAATCAGAAGCATCCCAGACAAGTAGAATGCGATACCTTTTTCCTTTAGCAAAATTCTCCTTTTATCATACAATCTAATTTCAATGATCTACTCTCTCACAAAAACCATCTTATTTGTATTGATTTTTATTGTAAGCTTTTTTAGGGAGACAAACTGATTTTTGAATGACCTCTTTGAAGGAGAAAAAGGGAGTTTAAAAGTTTCAAATTTTGCTAAGAGCAATGTCAGAAGAGATGAAATGTGTGCTTTAAAGTTTATTTCAAAGCTCCATTTGGGGGGAAATAAAGCCGTATTTAATAGAAATCAGTAATAAATCTATTAATGCCAAAATTAAGATGTTAATTCAGCAAGGTGAGTTAGGAAGCAATATTGAGGTGATGTTTCTTTCCTCCCATTAAAAAACAATTAATATAAGTTAGTCATTCAGGTAGATAGATAGATAAAAACCTGTGGTAAATATGGAGCAATACATAGGCATGGAATGATTCAAATTATAATGTAGAAAACAATAGTAAGTGAAGAAAATGCTAAATACAAAATTCTATACATAGTTCTGTTTCTCTACAAAAGCTTGCAATGGCTTTCTCTGAGTGGAACATGAAAGGATATTTAATTTTTTTTCCTTATAATTTTTGGGTTTATCAAACGTTGAAGATGAAATTTTTAATTAGGAAAATAATAAACAAATTCTTCTTGTATATCATGATTAAAAGCTTTTAAACATTATTAAATAATGTGATCTAGAGTGCTTGAACACTTAGTATTGTCTTAGCATTATACTAAACAGGATGGGATACATCCAACTTACTGTGAATTGTGTGTTTTTATAGTTTTCCTTACTGTGCTTAATATTTTACTGCCCCTTTTAAGGGGAGAATGTGACATGAAATGTATGTATTAAAAACAAAAATATGGTTAACAGAAAACTAGCTATTAGCAGTGGCATTGAATTTATGACCAATTCTTGATTTTTACGTTTAAATTCAACAGATATTGATATTTTAATACATTTATTGCACTTTCCAATTTGTTTTAGAAATTAATTATATTAGATCTTTTGCTAAAATGTTTTTTTTAAATGATATGACTTGTGTTTTTTATTAATACATGCTTAACTTTGAAAGCTTATAGTATCTTGCTTACAGGTACCACAATACTTTGTTTAACAGAGCTGTCTTGTTCTGTTTTTATTGGCATGCTTCTGTGTAGTACAAATCTGAATAGGAAACAACTTAAGGTAATCCTCACTGTAAAAGTATGGTAACTCATTGACATTTTTTTGGTAATGAATATTACATCCTTAACTGATGTAATAGATTTTCAAAGGGAAGCTTCAGTGAAATTCCTCTGAATATATTTTACCATTTATTCATCACACAGACACTTTGTTGCAAATCTATGCAATCCATGATTATATTTTGTCACGATGTAACAGATTTACATTTTCCATTTGTCTGTCTGAAGACAAACATGAGTGTTCGCAGCTCTTACATAAAGTGCTACATGTCACCTAAAATGTTGTTTGTTTCATTCAGCAGACGTTAAGGATGGCAGCAGAAAAGGGAAGGCAAGTATAAAAGACCAACATTTTCCAAATTTCAACAAAAAGTTATCCTCTTCCTCCAGCGCGCTCCTCAACAAAGACATCAGCCAAGGGCACTCTGCTATTTCTACTGCTAACATGTCAATCACAGAACAGGTGGACGTGCCAGGTCCTACAGGTGGGAGAACCAAATCAAATATGTCAGGTGACTGCCAGGAAGACCACGGCCCCAACAAATCCCTCTCCCCAAAGCATTTGGCTCTTAATCCTGCAGTTAACCCAACACAAGATCTGTGTGGTGTGCAAACCAAGGAAAATGGCAATGCTGGCGGCTTTGCGGAAGGAAAAAGCACATTGTCTGGAAGCATCTTTTCTCAAAGCAACCTGGAGATTAAGAGCTTGGAAGGCAATTGGGGTAAGGGCAGACCTGCAACCTCCTTTTCTTTGTCAGACGTCTCTATACTCTGTTCTGACGTACCTGAGTTACAGTCTACAGCGATTCTGCAGGAGAGTGAAATTTCTCATCTTATTGACAATGTCACTTTAACGAACGAGAATGAGGCGGGTAGTTCCATCTCAGCACTGATTGGCCAGGTTGGTGATACCAGCGATCAGGCGAACCTCACAGTTGTTTCTCATCTTCACAGCACCAGTGTGATGTCAGGCCATCCTCTCTCACCCACTATGAACCTAAAAATGCCCTCCAAGCATGGCTTTTCCAAGGGAAACCCCAAGTCATCCTTACTCTGCTCGTCTCCTGAGCCAATTGCATTCTCTAGTCCTGAGGCCTCTGAACGCTCAACGCACACAGTCATTTGTGAGACCGCCTGCACTCTTACTGTCTCTAAAACCAAACCAGATGATGACCTTTCTGGTAAGGCCAAGACAGGGGCCATGGAAAGTAACCTGCCTCTTTCCTCTAATACGTCTCACTACCCGTTATCAAAAAGTCCCACCAAAGGGAAAGACTGGGAAATACTGAGGAACCGCAGCCCTGCCTCTTCCGCTGACTTGACACTGGGAGATGTCATAGCTGATCCCACTGTTTGTTTAAATTCTGGGGAGAGCAGTCTCGTGGAAATGGATGGAGACTCAGAAAATCTGTCCATAACAACGTGTGACTACAGGAGAGAAGACACAAGTCACTTCGCTTCTCCTTTAAAGCTGAAGTACAGTCAGGGTGTGGTGCAACATTTTCAAAGAGGCTTGAGAAATGGTTACTGTAAAGAGACTCTCCACCCTTCTGTGTCTGAAATAGTCAACAATATCCAAGGTGTCAAAAATCAAAGTATTTCTTGTCTAACCTATCAGGGTGCTGGTTTTATGCATAAGCACTTCTCAAATTCAGATGCAAAAATGAACCAGACCTGCGAGCCCCCATCTGGTGCTCAAGAGTTGCATGCCCCTGCATCCAACCCGTCCCGGCACCCTCCTCTGCCTGCTCTGAAACTGCCCAGTCCTTGCAAATCCAAAAGTCTGGGAGACTTAACATCAGAGGACATCGCCTGCAATTTTGAAAGCAAGTACCAGTGTATTAGTAAGAGTTTCGTTACAACTGGCATCAGAGACAGGAAGGCTGTACCTATAAAGACAAAGTCCATAGAGCCGATAGATGCCCTGACTGAGCAGCTGCGGAAGCTCGTGTCCTTTGACCAGGAAGATGGCTGCCAAATGCTGTATGCAAAGCAGGATGCCAATCCGTTCCCCAGGGCATTGGTCAGGAAGTTGTCATCCAGAAGTCAGAGCAGAGTGCGCAACATTGCCAGTCGTGCCAGGGAAAAGCAGGAAGCCAACAAGCAGAAAGGTGTGAACCCCAGCAATGTGGGAGGCGTGATTCTTCGAAACAAAGCCTCCGGGCCCCCGCCCGTGGGGAACCGCCACTCCACTGGCTCCTACATCGCGGGCTACCTGAGGGACGCCACGGGCGGCGGCGTGGAGGGCCGCGGCATCCCCGAGGGCGCGTGCACAGCCCTGCGCGCGGGCCACGCCGACCGGTTCTGTCCGGATCACTCTGCTTTGCAGACAGAGCCAAGCAGTGAGGACAAACCAGAAATTTACTTTCTTCTGAGACTGTGAATTCCGTAAAGCTGCATTTCCCATGTTTACAATGTAGTCTGTAGAATTGTCAGAGTTTTCAGTAAAAATGGTCCTTGGCTTTGAAATGATTTGAAAATGTATTTTTAAACTTGTATTTTGGGCTCCCTTGGACTCCATGTGTTCTTCCTGTTTATGCATTTGTATATAGATTCGGGTCCCATTTCCCACGTACCTAGGATCTTTCTTCCCTGTGAACTCTCCCGGTATGAAATGTGTGCATGTCCTACGTGTGAAACTTCTCAGCAGCCTGGGGTATAACATCCGTATGCTTCACCTACATGTCCTTTACTCTGTGTCCTCAGATCACAGCCACACACGTAGGTATTTTTACTCTCTAACTCGTGAGTTAATTAAGATAACTTTGCAAAGGACAAAGGGATGAATTCTTTATTTTAAAGCCATGATCATCTTTCCTCTTTTTCCCTTTGTTGAGAAGTCCCAATGCATTTTTATAACTCAGTTAAAAGAAGATTTAAGTGATTACCTTTTAAGATTTCTTTACCCCATCCAGAATGGGAGTTCAAAGGAGATTAGTAGCTGCTTCCCCCAGACCCTCTCCTTTTTAGAGTAAGCTGTGAGGGTGGGAGGAATAAAGCAAACTTCTGTATATAAGGACAGAAAATTGTTTGTTTTACATAAATTTTGTTACATATTTTTGCTAATGGCTTTCTATGTAACACAGCACAGTTGCCAAGCTATTTGTTGTACTTTCGCATTTTCTGATTAATTTATAGACTGCAAATAACGGCTTTCAGAATGAGGGATTTTCATCAGACACTAACACTAACAATAGCAGAAATCGAAAATTTCCCCTCAAACTTTCAAGAAAAAAACCCCAACAATACCTTTCTTATAATAAAATCCAGGTGAATAGGCAATTAGAAGAAACTTTTTTCCTTCAGGGAGACAAGTAACTATATTTTAGCACCAACACACATTATTTTCACGGTGAATCCATTTTTTTTATCGCATGTTGTGATGGCCCTCTGCTTTTTGTAACATTGACTGCAATGATGTTCTTGGAATTCATGAAAATATAATTAAAACAGATTTTTAAACACTTGGTGAATTGTTTTTCAATTGAAGTTCATATGATGACTATTGAGTAAGGAATGCAGAGGGCTCGGAAATATTTTTCCTTTTCATCTCTTCGCCGCGGAAGAGGTAAGTTCTACAGGGGACAGTTTTAAGCAACAATTTATGTCTCTGAATGTTTTCATTATGCTATAAAGACAAATTTGTAAGGTGACTTGAAAAGAAATCAAATATGAGTTTCTTTGCGTTTGGTGTTGATATTGCCAGTTTAAAAATATTCCTTCCCAAATCTTGCCCTGGAGGGGAGGGGGAACAGGGAAAGGCAGGTAAGGTGGTATGTTTGGCATATCAGACCACCTGAAGCTTTGTTGTGTGGGGGGAGAGGGGGGAGGAATACAGTCAGACCCTGGTTACCCTCAGTCCCCACCTCTGAACTTCCCCCCATGATGAGGGTCTTCTGTCTTTGGACAAGCCCTGGGATGCTGTTTGGGGTAGGAATGTAATGGTGAAAGGGAGAGTTACCCATTTTCATCCCCTTAGTGAACCCAAGACATTTTTGTTTCTTGCGAGTTCTGAACCCACAAAGTTTTATCCTTAGACCTTGGCTTGTTTTTAAAGTATACTTGTCTTAAAAGAGATTGACGTAATGTAAAGTTGTTGAAATTCATTTCCAAAGGAATAGAGCTTAGCTGCCTTCTGCACGTTGACAAAATCTGTATTGTAGAAATCCATGAGTTTACATTTGGGTGTCAACCCTGTCTCAAAGTGATTTAGTAGTAACATAAATGATTGGTGCCAAGTGATGTGTTATCAGACCAAACCCCCAGGTGCCCATGTGTGTCTGTCACTCATACATTCAGTATTCTACTGATAGGACTTGAGAAGAGAAAGCAACTTCATAATTACGATTTGGAGATTGTATAATAAGGAAACGGAGGCAATAAATCTTAAATTCTACCACAAACTTTCAGTGCTCAGATTAGACTCCCCAATCAGGGTTTCTTCCACTTGTTGGGAGAAAGGATCAGGAACTCATTCAGTCATAAGGAAATCATGTAGCAAGTGAGATCTCAAGTAAGAAATTAACTAACAGGGCTTTTTTTTTTTTAAACTTTTGAGAACTTTAGAGAGTCCAGGAAGGCCCCAGTCTCTGCAAAGTCTGAGTAGAGCAAGCCCTGTGGACCAGTGGTTTCATAGTTTTCTAATTTGACTCCTTTTAGAGACTGGATGGAATATTGCAAGGCTGAGCAGCAACAGGTGACTGAGAGAGTTGCCTGCAGCAGTAGCGATATCCACAGAGGACAGAGTAAAGCTTCTTAACATAAATCTGGTCAAGCCATCTTTCCCATTTAAAAGCCTTTAGTGGCTCCTCATCCCTCATGGAATAAGATTTCAGAGCCTTGCATACAAGGTCTCTTTGATTTGATGCCCTTGTCTGTTTCTACAACCTGGTCTTCTCTGTCTTAGAATGCTCTCTCCTTCTCTGCCAACTACCTTTTCCAAGATGTATCCTGGAAGATCCTTTCCTCTAGGGAGCTTTCTCTGATTTTGATCTCTTTTTCCCTGATTGTATCGAATCCTTCAAGAATTACCCAATTCCATTTGGGGGCCTCCAATTCCACTCCATTGTATCAATCTGTTCACGTGTCTGTCTCCTCCACTAGAGTTTGACCTCTTTGAAGGCAGTAATTATACCTTGTGCCCTTTCCCAGACTCAAGGCTTGGTACCTGTTTGCATTCAGGAAACACTTGATAAATTGATGACTAAGGGAACTTGGGCAAAATGTGAGAGAAAACGTTTGTCTGATGTCTGTTTGTTGTGTGCGTGGAAGGAGGAAGAGGCACAGACTCTTGTGCCAAGTAGTTTGTATGGTGATGACTGAGTTTATCTTTGTTTCCTTTAATTCTCTCATTTCTCTGTTTCTATCCAGCCCATCCCTTTCTCTTCCCTTTAACTTAGTATCTATTTAGTCATTGAACCATGAGCAACAGTAGCTGATTTTTGTAAAGCATTCTGCAACTTAAAATCTTTTATATCTAGTGCATCACCTTTGGTCCTTACAACAATTTTGTGAAAAGATGAGGTTATCTCCATTTCATAATTTCGAAAATGAACCTCTGAACCTGTGATTTGCCCAAGGTCATGGGGGCTAGGAAATAGCCAAGCAATGTTAATTGAACTCCTCCTTTGGTCCTGTTTCCCCTATACACCATTGCCTTCCCTGGAGACTGCAATAAACATTTAGTTAGCATCCACTCTGGGCTAGGCACTTAGCTGGGTGCTTAGATTATGACAATAGGGACTTGTCTTTTGGCTGCCAACAGCTGGTAGAGATGCTGAGATATAATGTGTTGGTGTTCCAAATGTCTAAACAATTAGAACATATTACATATCGTAGTTGAAAATAGAAGAAAAGAGAATTAGAAACATTACTATATATATATGACATCCATAAATAGCCCCCTTTAAAAAAATTAATAAACTTTATTTTTTAGAGCAGTTTTATGTTTACAGCAAAATTGAGCAGGAGGTACAAAGATTTTGCATATACTACCTCTGTCCCTGAAACCCCCCTCGCCACCCACATACACAACTTTTCCACTGTCCACATCACCCACTATAGTGGATACATTTATTACAACTGATGAACTTACCGACATTATTATCACCCAAAGTCCATAGTTTACGTTATGGTTCACTCTCGGTGTTATATGTCCTGTGGGTTTTGATGAATATATACTGTTTCCACCATTGTAGTGTCATACAGAATAGTTTTACTGCCCTAAAAATCCTTTGTGCTCTGCCTATTCATCTTTACTCCCCACCCCCAAACCCCTGGAAACCACTGATATTTTTACTGATTTCCTAGTTTTGCCTTTTCCTTAAAGTCTTATTCTTGAATTATACAGCCTTTTCATATTGGCCTTCTTCACTTAATAATATGCATTTAAATTTCCTTCACGTCTTTTCACTGCATGATAGCTCATTTTGGTGCTGAATAATATTCTATTGTCTGGATGTACCATAGTTTATTCACTCACCTACTGCAGGACACCTTGGTTGCTTCCAAGTTTTGGTAATTATGAATAAAACTGCTGTAAATATCCATGTGCAGATTTGTGCATAGACATGTTTTCAGCTCATTTGGGTAAATACAAGCAGCACAATAACTGGATTATATGGTACGAGTATGCTGTGTTCTAAGAAACCTGCCAATGGTTTCTTGCAGAGCGGCTGTACCATTTTTCATTCCCACCAGCGATGAATGAGAGTTCTGTGGCTCCACATCCTCTCTATTGGGTTGGCAATTCTGGGTCTTTTGATCTTTGTATAAACTTTAGAATCAATCTGTCAGTGACCACAAAATAAATTGCTGGGATTTTGATTGAGATTGTGTTGAATCTATAGATGAAGTTGGGAAGAACTGACATCTTGACAGTATTGAGTCTATCCATGGACTTATAATAGTTCTCCATTTATTTCATTCTTCTTAGATATCTTTCATCATGATTTTGTTTTCTTCATATAGATCTCATACATATTTTGTTAGATTTATACCTAAGTATTTCTGTTTTGGGGGGGTGCTAATGTAAATGATTGTGTGTTTTTAATTTCAAATTCCACATGTAAGTTCCTGGTATAAGGAAAGCAATTGACTTCTGTTTGTTAACCTTGTATCCTGCAACCCTGCTATAATCACTTTAGTCCCAGGAGAGTTTTTCTTTTTCCTTTTCATTTCTTTTAAATTTCCTACATAGACAGCTATGTTATCTGCAAACAAAGCTAGTTTTATGTTTTTTCTTGCCAATCTGAGTAACTTTTATTCTTTTTATTATTTCCTTGTCTTACTGCATTAGCTAGCACTTCCAGTACAATATTGAAAAGCAGTGGCGAGAGTGGGCATCCTTGCCTAATTCCTGATCTTAGCAGGAAAGCTTTGAGTGATGTAAGCTTTTTTTTTTCTTCTTTTTCTTTTTCTTTCTTTTTTCTTTTTTTTGGAAATGTTCTTTATCAAGTTGAAGATGTTTTTCTGTATTCCTACTTTCCTGAGAGGTTTTGTCATGAATGGTGCTGGATTTTGACAATGCTTTTTCTGCATCTATTAATATGACCATGTGATTTTTCTTCTATGGCCTGTTGATGTGATGGATTACATTACTTGGTTTTTGAATGTTGAACAAGGATCACATACCTGGGATAAATTCCAAATGGTCATAGTGTACAATTCTTCTTAAACAGTGTTGGATTTGATTTGCGAATATTTTGTCGAGTATTTTACATAAATATTCATGAGAGGTATTAGCCTGTTGCTTTCTAATAATGTCTTTGGTTTGGTATTAAGGTGAGACTGGCTTCATAGGATAAACTATGAAGTGTTCTCTACTTCTATCTTCTGGAAGACATTGTAGAATATTGGTATAATTTTTTTTTCTTAAATCTTTGGTAGAACTCACCAGTGAACCCATCTGGGTCTGGTTCTTTCTGTCTTGGAAGGTTATTAATTATTCAGTTTCTTAACTGAATATAGATTTCTTCTTTGATCCATAGGTTATTTAGAAGTGTGGTGTTTAACCTCCAAGTACTGGGATTTTCTAGTTGTCTCTGTTATTGATTTCTAGTTTAATTCCATTGTGATTTGAGAACAGACATCGTATGGTATATATTCTTTTAAGTTTATTTGGGTGTGTTCTATGGCTCAGAGTGTGGTCTATCTTGGTGAGTGACCATGTGAGCTTGGGTAGAGTGTGGAATCTGTGGTTAGACGAAGTAATCAATAAATGTCAGTTATATCCAGTTAATTCATCGTGTTGTGTCTAACTATGTCCTTACTGATTTTGTTCCTATTAGAGCTATCATTACTGATAGAGGCATGTTAATATTCCCAACTCCAATGGTGTATTCATCTATTTCAGTTTTTGCCTTGTGTATTTTGACACTGTTGTTAGGTGCATAAACATTAAGGATTGTTATGTCTTCTTGGACATAACATTGTATCAACTCCTTTATCATTTTGCAATGTCCATCTTTGTTCCTGATAAGTTTCCTTGCTTTGAGTCTGCTCTGTTTGAACATAATTTAGTTTTAGTGGTTGCCCTAGAGTTTGCAATATACATTTACACTTAATTCAAGTCCACTTTCAGATAACACTAGGCCACTTCACAGGTAGTATGAGGACTGTATAAAAGCAAAACAATTTTAATTCTACCTTCTCATCCCTTCTACTGCTGTTATTCATTTCACTTATATATAAGCATACATAAGCACATATACGTATGTATACATGTACACATATATACACAAGCATACGTAATTGAAAACATTGCTAGTATTATTTTGACAAACTGTTATCTCTTAGATGAATTAAGAATAAGAAAAAGAAGTTTTTATATTGCTTTCAGTTATTCATTTCTGATACTCTCTTTTCTTTATGTAGTTCTGAATTTCTGACCTATATCATTTTTCTTCTTTCTGAAGAATTTAACGTCTATTGATAAGAAATTTCATCAATTTTTTTTATTCAAGTTTATTGGTATGACAGTTGTTTACAAAGTTAGATAGATTTAAGTGGTATATATACATAATTAGTGCCATTTGTGACAACGTGATGGATCTTGAGAGTATGATGCTAAGCAAAATAAGTCACACAGAAAAAGTAGAGAATCATATGATTTCACTGATATGTGGTATATGAAACTGAAAACAACAAAAGAATAAGAAAAACAAATGAAGAACCAAAACTCATAGACACAGACAATAGTTTAGTGATTACCAGAGGGTAAAGGGGGCAGGGGATGGTAGATGAGGGCAAAGGGTATCAAATATATGGTGATGGAAAGAGAACTGACTCTGGGTGGTGAACCATCAATTTTCACTTGGGAAAATCTGTTTCTCCTTCACTTTTGAAGGATAATTTCACAGAGTAAGAATTTTAGGTCGGTAGTGTTTTTTGTTTGTTTGCTTGCTTAACACTTTCATTCTCCGTTTTGGCTTATGTGGTTTCTGGGAAGTAATTCTTATCTTTGCACTTCTATAGATGAGTTGCCTACCCACGCCCCTGCTTCTTTCAAGACTTTTCCTTTATCTTTGGTTTTTGAAGTTTGAATGCCAGTGCCAAGGATTTTCTTTTGTTCTTGTTGCTGGGTCTTGTTGCTGCTGGTTGGTTTTTATTGGCATTTATCCTTGATGTTCTCTGGGCTTCCTGGATCTGGTGTCGGACATTTAATTTAGGGAAAATTCTCAGTCATTTTTGTTTCAAATATTTCTTCTGTTTCTTTTCCTCCTGGTATTTCTATTATATATGTGTTACATCTTTTATAGTTGTCCTACAGTTCTTGAATATTCTGTGCTTTTTTCATTTTTTGTTCTCTTTGCTTTTCAGTTTTGGAACTTACTATTGGAAGTTTCTATCTAAGCTCAGAGATTATTTCCTCAGTTGAGTCCAGTCTTCTGATGGCCCCATTAAAGGCCTTTTTAAAATTTTTAGTATTTCTTTTTGATCCTTTCTTAGAATTTTCATATCTCTTCTTACGTGTTCTGTTTTTGCATGTGGTCTACTTTTTCCATTAAAGCTCTTAGCATATTAATCATATTTTTTCAAATTCCTGTTTTGATAATTCGGACGACATTCATGCCATATCTATCTGACTCTTGCTAGTTCATGTCTCTTTAAACAATATTTTTTGACTTTTAGTATGCCGTGTAATTTTTGGTTGAAAAGTGAACATGATATACTGGGTAAAAGAAACTGAAATATATAGGCCTTTAGTGATATATATAGTGAAATATATAGTGGTTGCTGCCTAGTGGGAACAAAGGTAGACGGGGAATAATGGGTTTAGGGTGATCCATAAACTGGGTTTCCTATACTACGTCCCTCTACCAATCAGATTTACTCGCATCCTGTTCTAATATCCTGAATCTTGTATAAGCACAAGATGCTTTCTCTACTTCCTCAAGGAAGGAGGTTGTAAGGACCCCTGCTTCTGGATCCATGTATAGGATTTGAACCTGCTACCATGGCCACTTTGTTCATTAGCCCATTGTGTAAGCAGTGGATTGACCAAAGAGAGAAGTTGCCTGACACCCAGAAAATAGGTCATCCTATTTACCTGGTTGTTGAGAACATTCTGTAGCTATGGCTATATTTTCAGGGTCATCCCCAAGAAGGACTGTACTGTGACAGTGATTCATTTCTATAGAACCCAGTATAGCATACCAAACTGTCTTTGAATTAGGTTCAAGATTTTTCCTTCTCCATCAGTTGGTTATAGGCCCATGAAGCCATAGATGTGAGCTGCGGGAGTAGCAACAGTACAAAAGGGTCAGGTGATATGGAGGTGGAGGTCAACAAGTCATATGTTTTGCATCTTCTGGACTACTTGAGTCTTTTCTTATATCATTTCCTTAATACAATCATTTGTTTCTAAGCCTCCAGATCTTTCTCTGGGAGTTTGTGTTAACACCAATCTCATGATGGGCAGCTCCAACTGCACAGTTTCTTGGTGTACCATAATCAGACTCCCGGGCTTTACTTCAGGGGATGTGTCCCTTCACGTTCCAGTCCAGTGGATCCTTAAAAATTTTACTGATGTTACAGTCCCCTTGATGATCAAGGACTTAACCCCCGACCCTCTGACACATACATGTTTTATGAGGGCATTCCAATTATTTGACCCATTCTCCTTGTTAGGTCCAATTAATAAAATGCTAATCAGCATAGAAGGCTATCGTGCTGCACTGTGGAATATCAAGACGATTGCGATCACTATAGAACAGACCGTGATAGACAGCGGGAAAAATAACACAGACCTCGGGGAAGAGAGTGAAGATTTACTGCTGCCCTTGCAATACAAAGGGGAGCTGCTTTTGATCCTCTCTATTGACGAGAATCGAGAATAAAGCATTCAATAAAACAAGCTCAAATGAGGTGACAGACACTCCAATAAAATTAATATTTAAGCACAGGAACTATTTGGAAATACTACTTTACGTTTGTGATAGTCCACTGGAACCCACCATGACCCATGTGATGTTTTGCAGAGGCCAGATAGGTGAAATGACTCGGTATATTGTGGGAATCACCTTCCCTGAAGCTTTTAAGTGTTTGTTGGTCCAAGTTTCTGCAATGCCTGCTGGGAGCTAATATTGCCTCTGATTTACTATCTTGGACTGGAGGGAAGATACATTGCACCTTTTTATCATAATGTTCTTTAATTCATTGGTCAGGAAACCAAAGGCCAACTTCTAATTATGTCTATTCCATTAGCCATCCAGAGACTAGAGACATAGCAACAGAGTGAGTCCTTGGAGGTATTGAATCTATTGTGAGATGGACTTGAGCCCAAATACTATCTACAGTCTGGTACCTATAAGGCTCCATTTCACCTGGAGAACCATGGTGGTGTTTTGCATTCCTTGATCTCAGTGTCAGCTGTGACCTCATTCTAACCATTCTCAGGAAGTCTGGGCATTCCCTTTTCTCCAGTGCACCATCACTCTGGCAAATTTGACGAAGAGTTAGAGAAATATTTGCCATACTTTTAGTGTCATCGTGGGGACACGGATTTCCCTTCAGTCCATCTGGATCTGTGAAGTGACTTAGATATAGTAACTGGAAACTGCAATTTTGTATCGTAATATCTAACATCAGCCTTACACTCATCAGTTTTCAATTCATTTTGGTTGTGCAAATGAAGCCAAAGCCTAGTTCCAAGGTTCTCAAATTGTAGCATCCAGCACCTAGAGAGCTGGTTAAAACAGATTGCTGGCCCACATCCCCAGAATTTCTGTCTTAGTAGGTCTGGGGTGGGGCTTGAGAATTTTCATTTCAAACAAGTTCCTGAGTGATGCTAAAGCTGCTGATCTCAGGACCACACGTTGACAACCACTGCTTTAGATGGTTGTCTGTCAATGCTATCTCTGGGAAAGCCAGCATCAATTAGCTGTAATAATGGATCACTTGGCATTTTGGGCCAAGGCACCTTGATTGCTATTCTATCCACGCTGCTCAGCATGGTAATTATATCCACCTGGCCTCTGCTTTTCCAGAATCCCAATATTTAAATTGATATTAAGAAGCCCGGTGCTCTACCAGGATCTTCCACGTCAACCTTGGCCTGAAGAGGACAGCTAACAGTTTCTCAATGATGTTAGTACCCATTCATTAGTATATTTCGTTCGTTCGTTCTTTTTGTTTGTTTGTTTGCAAGAGTGCTGCAATATTTTATTTTAAAAGGTTATTTACTTATAGAACTTGGAGGAAGGGTAAGGAGTAACAACTAGTGAAGGGATTCTCCCCTGGTCCCTCCTGGAGAATGTACTCAGGTGGTGGATTTGCATATCTTCTTATATTATCTTTTTCCTGAGCCTTTTGACCCCCTTGTTGTCACACAGCAGCCTAACCGACTGTCCCCTCGTGCCTTTCCCTAAGGAAAGAAGAGTCTGCGAGACTGTGCCTTCTTGGGACCTTGCTTCATCTTTATGCTTATGCTTTATGTCTCTCTGTTTGCCCCCCAAAAGGTGGTTTGTCAGCCAACAACGAGTAAGATTCCCCATGGGGGGAGGGGGGACAACTCAAGCCAGGTGGAACCATGTGGGGACCACCAGTAGAACTCACAGTGTCAATAGAGGTGGGCACAGCCCCTACCGTCCCCCGGCATAGGAGAGCTTCTGGCTATGTGGCTACATTCCTTCCCACAACCTGCTTGGGAAGTGAGTCAGTGAAGTGATTACATCAGCTCTCCCTCCTTATTCATCAGTTAGTTTCAGCATAAAGAATTTTTTCCTGGGGAGGCACATATCGTAATTGTTAAGACATTGTGGGGGCAGAGCCCCAGAAAGTAGTTTCCAGGCTCTCGGCCTCACATAGACAGGTGCTGGCTCAGGTAGTAAATGGCCATCAACTGTGATTGCATGGCCATCAGCTGTGGCTAGTTGGCTGTCAGCTGTAACCAGTGAGCCATTGGCCACCAATATAACTGCTGTGGCTACGCTAGCAAAGAATGGGGGCTAGCAAGAAGACGGTGGCTGAGCCTGCAAGCGGCACAGTGAGGGTTGAGAATTGTGTGGCTCCTGTTTCTTGTTTCTACAACCCAGCCACCAGTGAGAGTGTAGTGGTATGACTCCCCTACCTATGTCTCCGTGGGTGTTCCTTTTTGGCCTCACCATATCCTGCGTTCTTATGTGGGGAGCGGGAGCAGAGACCCCGCAGGCCTCCCTGCACGACAGACATCATGGGACTTTCTATTCCGGCTGTTTGCAGACAATGGTGATTGGTTTGACTCAGTTTTCTGATATGATGTATGAGACTCACAGACCGTGGAAAATCAATGCTACTTCCTTGTATGTTTATCAATAAAAGCCACCAGTTGGCCCGATTCGGGGCTCCAGTCTCTTGCCAGGCTGTGAGACCTCTTGGCCTCCATGATTTAACTGCATTAAATCTCTGTTTCTTTCTTTCTTAAAAACTTAACGCCTCCCCTTCTTGTTACCTCACTGCCCGTGTTGCACTGGACGCGACACCCCCTTCCTTGTCATTATTCTGCCAAGTAAATTCCAACAAATCCACCTCAACTTACTGAGCAGGTGAGAATCCAGTCTTTAAGGAGGTGTAAGGGCGGAGTCCCAGAGAGCAGTTTCCAGGCTCTCGGCCTCACGTGGAAAGGTGCTGGCTCGGGTAGTAGACGGCCGTCAGCTGTGACTAGTTGGCCATCAGTTGTAACCAGTGAGCCATTAGTCACTAAATAACTGCTGTGTCTACGTTAGGAAGCACTGATTGTTGCTAATAAGTGCGGTTAGCAAGTGGATTACATTGTGGATCGTGTTGATTCTACTTCCTGTGTCTCCCCCGGCCTCCAGCAAGACTGGGGTGCAGGAAGACCCCTCATTGGGGTACTGGTGCGTGTTTGTGTTTGTGTCTCGACCAGCCACCATCGAGAATATAGTGGTATGACTCTGCTACCTATGGCTCTGTTGTGGTTCCTTTTTGCCTTCACCGTATCCTGTGTTCTTATGTGAGGAGGGGAAGCTGAGACCCTGCATTACAGGAGGCATCCCAGATAACTTAGGACTGATAGATGTTACATTTTATTGGGACATTATTAAGACTTGCTAGACATTAAATTCCATATTACAGATAACTTGTCCATTTTAGTGAATTCTCTCCTGTTCAGTCTTAAGTCTCAGTCATCTGATCTAACACCCTATTGATGTTTCTCTGGTTCTTGCTTGATGTATTTATGATCTGGTCTTACCACCTGCCGTAGAGTCACCTATGGCTTTCACATGGTGACTTAAAATGACAATTAGCTGCCCGAACCTAACAAGGATTCAATACCATCATCAGTAGCCAACCACAGCCATAGTCCTACAATTATCATTACCCTCATATTGATCAATTGCAGTGGCAACGTGACATCCCCAGGCTTATCCTCAACCTCCACGTTGTCCCAATCAACCACAACTACGAACATTAGTGATTCTGATACCACAGCATGTGCGCCGTTATCACTACTCCACTTCCACTACCAATTCCTACAGGCTGGCTTTTTTAGAGAAGACAGTCTGAGGGGATAGCTTTTGTGCTAATGTTTTATTGACATCCAATCTCAGGAAAGCAAGAGTAAGGGGAAATGGAAAGAAAGGCAAGGAAGGAGGGAGAGAAGTGTCAAGGAGTTACCAAGCTGATCATGGCTTCAGAACTAACATAGCTGGTTGCCCAGTCTTGTGAGACATTTCCAGAGAGGCCAAATGAAATGACTGCATTTCAGAACAATCCAGTAGGAGAAGGAATGACAGACAAATATCTGCTGACATCTGTCTATCACCTGTCTTTCATTATTGAAATCTGCTTCCTTGTGGTGTTCACTTTTCCATCTTTCCAGCTGTGTTACCCAGCCTTTCCCAGCTATCCCGAGGAAGCCAGAGCCTCCATGGGTCCTGTCTGGCAAGTGTTCAGACATGGTGATCTGTTGTCAGTCAGAGCTGTGCATGAGGACTCCCCAGTCAGTGGTGGTGACAGTGGCCATAGGTGTTGGGTTGTAATACTGTGGGTCAGGTGTGACCCACTGCTGGGGCTGCTCTGGCTGGGAGGCGAGGGCGACAGCTGTCATTATGGTGGTGCTGGTAGGGCCGAGCAGCAACAGTGTATAAGTGGGGTCCAGTTCAGCCAGTTAGTATATTTGTGAGGTTATTTAACACCTTCCCAAAGGCCCACTGAGAAGCAGTTTCAATCCTGAGATCTAGAAATCAAAAAGAAAAAACTATTTAGCCAAATTCCTTGACCTTATGAAGTCTACAGTATGCTTTGTGAAACATACACAGAAATAGATAGTAGTCACATAATGTGGTAAGTGCAATATGGGGTAAGCAGGGAGCACAGAAAGGGGCAGCTAGCTCAGTCTGGTGACGGGCTGGTCAGAGACAATTTCTTGGAGGCAGGACCCGCTTTGTCAGCATGCAACTAGTAGCTTAGGGCCCCATGCTCAGAAGTGCCCGTGCTTGGGGTTTAATGCCTGTGGCCCCCTTTTGGAATTCTTAATAGTCTTATCTTTGAATATATGTTTTGTAGTTTAAATCCAATGGGATAATGGAGTATATGCCAGGGGCTTGGGGCCTCAGCTCAGTGCTGTCTCACCTTGTCCTGCCTCCCCAGGAGGGGTTCTCAGCTTAAAGTCATGGGACCAGGTAGAGGATATAGTGAGAGCAGAAAGGAAGATCCAGAAAAGGAGATGAGAAGCAGTAAGAAGGAAGAAACATGGGAGAGTGTCATGGGAGAAACAAATAGGAGTAAAAGGTTTTAAGAAGAGGTCTGCCTATGAATTAAAACGTTTTAAGTAAATAGTGGAAGGTCAAGCTGATGTAGGATTACCGGCAATTTTGGGGATAAGCAGGGATCGTGTCCCGTGAAGCCGAAGAATGGACACATGGACCAGAGAGAGGCAAAGCGTTGTAAAGAAAGATAGTTTATGAAAAGCAGGAGAAAAGTTTACAGCTCCTGAATGGGAGGGTGTATCTGACACTGGGAAGCCCACTAGCTAAGGCAAAAGGCTCTTACTTTTATATTTTTATTTCTACCCGGGATGGGAATATTGGAATGATGGTGCCCACCAGTATGGTGTTTATCAGATCCACTCTGTTGCTCCAGCCTAAGGGAGATGTTTGAAATGTTCCAGTTGCTGCAGAGTATGATTAAGGTTTTTGCCCTGCAGGAGCAGGTTATCTTGGGGCTTGGAAGATATGGTCAGTTCAGTTTCTGCTCAGTCTACCAGGGAATTCCTAACTGCCTGATGTCATACTGACTAACCTGTCTCAAAGCTATTTCACATAAAAATGTAGATTGTCCGCTTTTCTTGAACAATTGGCAGGTCTGACAACACTGGGTCCACATTCTGTGTGGTGCAAACCAGTTGCTGGCACGCAGAGCCTGCACTCATCAGGGGGCGTGCGCTCTCCAGCCTTCCATCCTCCCATCAACTTCCTCTTGTCTCCTTGATTACTAGGGCTTGTCAGTCCTCATTTATCATCATGCTTGCATCATTGAATGTCCGCAGGAGAGAACTATTTCTCTGTGCATAATTCTCTCCATCAAAGCCAGGAAAACAAAAGACAGCCTGAAAGAGCCATGTGTTGAGAAACAAAATAGGAGATAGCGTATTTCTTTGTGGAAGTAAATAATAGTGTATGGGTTTTAATAAGGAAATGAACCCTCTTCTAAAGAAACCAGCTCTGCCTGTTTTACTCCATTATAATTCATTACCTCCTTGGCTTCTGTAGGCTTTTGAGTTGATCCTACTCTATAATTCATTTGCAAATTCGGTTTCCAGAACAAATATTTCTCAAATGGTTTCATCATGTTATTTTTCCAACTCAATTAACCTCAGTGAGTCCTGACGGTTGGTATCCATATTTTCTAAACACAGCATATATGAACTGACGCAGGTTGTTTTTCAAATCTAAATTCACACTTAGGAGCATTTGTCCTCGTTTATCTGCTGATTCTCCTCCTAGCTGCCAATTTGGTGCCAAATGGTTCCTGTGATAAGGTTTGACTCTGCCAGTTCAAATCAAATTCTACTTGGAAGACCATTTTCTAATTATTCCACATGTGGGAGACTATCTTGGGAACAAGGCAAAGTCTGTATGGCAGTAGTAGTCCACTCTAGTCCCTTTGAGAGTCCTTGCCTCTAGGGGAGCTACAGTCAGCCTCAGTGACAGGGTGGTGGGTGTGGGTTCTCTGTGTCCTACATCCTGTGGTCTGTTGCTTCTCAGCATTTCCCTTCCCTGCAGCTCCTCACCTTGCCCCCCATGCGCTAGTCCATCACCTCCTGGTGACAGGAAGGTCCTATTTCGATGTACCGATTGCATTAAGGCATGATAGTGTTATTATAAATTAGAAGCTTCCTCTCCCAGGAGAAGGGAAAGTTGGGCTGGTTAGTCACGTCTTTTCTTGTAAATTCAAAGCAGTGTAGGCTTGTGCTTAAAAGCTCACCTCTGGGCCAAACTGCTTATAGTCAAACCCCATTTTTGCTACTTATATTTTACCATCACATGTAAAATGAGAATAATAGTAAATATTAATTAATATCAGAAGCCCTTAATTACTAGTGGTTGGCATATAATAAATGCTCAAATTGTTGCTGTTATACGATAACATTATTATTATCGTATGGCGTACTATTGCGACGTCTGTCTATTATTGTGTCACCGCTGGGCCCATCAGTTTCTTTTTCTCTGGAGTACAATCCCAATGTTTTCACAGAATTTTCTGACTTATGCACTATTCCCTGTATCCACCCTTCCTACTTACAGAGATAGTTAAAAATTTCTATTTATAATTTATAAACACATACATACTTATTAGAAGAAATAGCATATCTATGTTTAACTAGGGAAATACATATTTATATTTTATTATCAGAAATTAGTAGAGGAAGGAAGTCACTCATATATGTCAAAATTCTTCACTTGTTTCCAGTCACATTTTTTCTTAATACTTCCAACCTTTCTTCAATCTGTTCTGTACTCTGAGTTTCTTGGACATTTATGCATTGAACAAGTCATTTTTTATTGTTCTTCAGGTTTTTGTGTGATCTTTTTTCCACATCTAGTTTCTTATTTCCATTTTGCTTTTCACAGTGAGACCACAGCTTGCTGTGAACACAGTACAATTTCAGAGGGCATAATCCATATTCTGAATATTTTCACATTTACTCCTTCAGTGTATCCCCCACCTCCAGTTGCTATTTCAGTGCATGTTTGTGTAGTTTAGTTTAAATAATGTTTTGAACTTATTTTTTCATTTCTGAACTTCTTGTTTTGAACTAACTTAAGACTTATAAAACAGGTGAAACAATAGCACAAAAATTCCTGCATACCCTTCACCCAGCTTACCCAAACTTCAACCTCTTATGTAACCACAGCACAATTATCAGAAACAGAAAGTTAGTATTGACACAGCACTATTAACTAATCTATAGTCTTTATTCAAATTTTATCAATTATCCCACTAATGACCTTTTCTGGACCAGATTCCAATTTAGGATCCCACATTGCAATTAGTCGACATGTCTTCTTGGGCTCCTCCAATCTGTGAAAATTCCCGAGCTTTTGTCTTTCATGGCCTTGACACCTTTTTGAAGGGTACTGGCTAGTTATTTCATGAAATGTCCCTCTGTTTTGATATGTCTGATGTTTTGTCATGATTAAATTTAGGTTATGAGTTGTTGGCAACAATCACACATACCTGATGCAGTACTGCTTCCACTGGGTGTGGGGCAGCTTCTTTCACTGCCAAAAAAGAAGATTCATCAGAATTTAGGGGCTCAGTGTCCCCAGCTTCAACAGGGTCTTCCCACATATCCCCATGCTAACTTACAGTATCCCATTCTTTCCCAATCAATGTCTTCACTTAAACAGTAGATATTCTGTGAGGCTGGGAGTTCAACTTACATTGTAATTCAGTTAATCACAGGATGAGATTCTGCTTTTGATTTTCAGCCATCTCAGCCGTGCAGCTAGGGTCTTTCACGGCGCATATAGAAGTTTTCAGGTCTCTTATGTGGTGCTTGGGCTGGGAATTTGAATCCCTGAGCTCATCCTGTTTTTTCACTCTTTGTCCAGCAACATTAGGAACAACCAGCCAACTTCATTATATTTGTTAAATTTCCAAAAGTGTTTAAAAGGATCATAAACACAGTCACCCAGCTCCTTGCTTCTTATAACTGGTTGATTAGGAGTATTCAGTGCAGAAAATTTGGGTATCTGTATCACCAGATCATGCCAGGACTGTCAGTGCCATCTCTACTACTGGAAACAGGGATCTTTAAATCTAATCATTAGAGAGCCAATTCCAGAGAGCACAGAATCAATTAAAAAAACTCTTCCTTATAATTCTGTCACTCTCAGTACCAAAATATTTGTATTAGCCAGGGTTCTCCAGAGAAATGAAACCAATACTGTGTGTGTGTGTTATGAATTGGCTTATGTGATTATAGAGGCTGAGAAGTCCAGACACAGGAGGGCCAATAAGATAGTTTCAGTCAAAGTTTGAGCCCTAAGGCAGGAGAAGATTGATGTCCCAGCTGGAACACAGTAGGCAGAGAAAGAATTCTTTCTTACTCAGCCTGTTTATTCTACTCAGGCCTTTTAACAGATTGGATGATGCCCACCCATGTTGGGGAGGGCAATCAACTTTACTCAGTCTACCAATTCAAATATTAATCTCATTCAGAAACACCCTCACAGACATACCCATAAATAATACTTAACCAAATATCTGGGCATTTCATGGGCCAGTCAAGTTGAAACATATGATTTACCATCACACCTTTCAGCACATCAAATCCGGATGCACATGAGGCCATTTTATCTCATTACTCATGACATGCCTCACTTGGATAAAGCAGAGTCTTCCAAGTTTTTCCACTGTAACATTATTTTCCTCTTTGTATTTGGTAAACTTCTTAGTGGGAGATATTCGAGACTAAATATTCTGTTTCTCATCACACTTTCACCTGCTAATTTTAGCATCTATTAATGATTCTTGACTGGAGTAGTTATGGCTGTAAGGTTACCAAATGATGATCCTCTATTGCTATCATTCCTTCTGCATTTATTAATTGGAATTCCACTCTCGTTTTTTTTATTCAATTATTTATACCAGTATGGACTCATGAGCACATGTATTTTATATTCTGGGTTATCATCCATTACTCTCATTACTTATTTTGTGTCTCAACTTGTCCTGGATTTGAGTATTAGGAGCTTCTCTTTAAATCATATTTAAATGGCTTTGCTCATGAATTCTCATGTTTAGTTATATAACATTAGTTATATATAACATTACATATATATATATATATATATATATAACATTAGTAATATATATATAACATTAGTATCAATAAACAAAGTTTCTCTATGATTATAGCATTATGGATTTCTTCACATAGAAATCTCTTAAGAACGTTTTACAGTTTAGTTAAAGATTCTGCACTAGATAATAGGAACTTAACAGCCACCCCAGATAAAAGCAAACAAAAAAACAGCAACCACAATGACCCCTCCCCCCCACCACCACAAACTTAGTTTACTCTTCCAGATCAATAACTCTTTGTGGGAATTGTATTGAAGTGTTAGATAGTCTCATCAGCTAGAGATTACATTTCAAGTAAAATGTGAAGAAACATGAAAACATTAACATTTTAAAGTGACTTCCATTGATTTTATTTTATGAATAATAAATATATGGCATTTAGTGCTTTTATACTTTTTATAATGCATTCATTTTTATCACAAAATCTTCATATCGGAAAAAGACTTAACATATCATCTACATTCACCGGTTTCTTTGCAAGTTATAGAAAGCCATTTTAGCTATCTCATTCCAAAATGAATTTATTGAAAGTATATAGGGTAATTCATAGAACTAGGGGGCGGGGGAACAACTAAGGAATCTGGCTCAAAAAAGATAGGTGTCAGAGGGGCTGCCGGAATCCATAAAGAAGGACTGAGTAGATTCTTTGAAGAGCCTCGACCTCCCTGAAGGTGTGTGTAATTCCATTCAAAGTCCAACTATCAAAGACAGAATATGTAATGTACCTTGATTGACAGTTCCCAAAACATTGGGTCCACTTGGGCAGGGATAGTATCGTGGTCCGTGTTCCTCCACAGTCTGACTCTGAGACAAGGGTTTAAGAGCAAGTGGTTTATTTGGGAGCTGATCCCAGGGAGGTTTTATTGGGAGTGGGGAAGGGAGGCAGCACATGCTCTCATGATTACCACTGCAGGGAAGGCCGATAGGGAGTCACTGGACATGGCACATGACACTTCCTGTCTCATTTCATTTCCAGTCATAGAGCCATGCTCTGATGGTAGGGAAATACTGTGCTCCTGCGTGTTCAGAGCTAGAGAAGAAAAGGACATCGTCAACCAGAAGTAATAAGTATCCCCAAGGGTACTCATTTGTTCTTTCCAATAGAAAATCTGGAGGTAGGTAATTCCAGGGTTATTTTAGTGGCTCAGCAATTACTGAAGACTCAAGGGCTTCCGGTCTTTCCAATCTGGCTTCCTTGACGTGTCAGGGACATATTTTTGTCACAAGATAACTATAGCAGCTCCAATTGTCACATCCTCTCATATCAATATCCAAAAGCAGGAAGAGTGAGGTGGGGTCTCTTTGCCTCTTTTATCAGGTGGAGTGGGGCCTCATACTCTCCCAAACCCCTCACCCTCTCTTAATCTGAGAAGAAAATCTTTCCTCAAAACAGACTTCTCATTATACCTCACTAGTCAGAACTGGGTCACATGACCCCCTAGATGCAAGGGAGGATGATAAAATAAGCACCTGACATTTCCAGCCCCTCTCCTGAGAGGCAGGCTGTGCTAACTTTGAAGAAGAGGTAGGGGAGTGGCTGTTGGGTTCAAAGTCAACAGAATACCTTGTGTCTGCCACATATGGCAACGATATTCTCAATGTCAAAGTATAGAAGTGTCAAATATTTGCCCCAGATCTCCAAGCTGTTGAAACACAACTTGCACAATTCCCACAGTGTGGAACTCTGACTCACAATTGCTAATGGCAGAGTTGTATTCAATCACAACCTCCAACTCTTGAGAAAATTGAGTATTTCCTGAGATCCAATATCCAAAAACCTCCTGGGAACAAGTCTGCTTAGCTGATCAGATGAGAAATGATAGCTCTTGTTTGATAATTCAGAGCAATTTAAAAGAACTTTCTACTATATGGAGATTTTCAGAACTCATAATCAAAATAGTAGACTACAAATGAGTAGGAAACTAGGGCTTGATTGTAAAAAATTTCCCTCCTGAGAAACAAACTAAACTTGGCATATTTTTCAAAGAACCAATTTCTCCTACTCGAGACAGGTAAATGGACAACACTAAATAACCTGTTACTATGTATTTTAGAATCATACACATTATCTGGGACTTTAATAACAGTTAAATAGTGGTAGAGATAGCAATAGAGACTCCTGTTTCAAACGACAATTGTCTAATAGCTTCCAGTTAAGTTGCTTTTGACAACAGCAAAAGAAAAAAAGGTTGCAATACCATTAAAAGCTAAAACTTAAGGTGATTATAATAAGTTGGAAAGAAACTCACGAAGTCTAAAGCAAATGGAACTGGACCGAGCAAAAAAAAAATCCCATTTAGTCTTTTATTCTGGAAACAAAAACAGCACCAAACATAGGAATAGACTATATAATCCCTCTGTTGGCCCTGGGAGACTAACTACAATACGTTCTGCAGACTGAACAGTGTAGGCAAAGTATGAATGGAGAGACCTCAGCACGTTTTCATCCCCAGCTGGGGTTTAGGAAGGATACTGGCCTTTGTGAGAACTCAGAAGTTTCCACGGAGGGTGGCAGAGCAGGATGGGCCCATTTTCTCCTTCTCCTTTTCTCATTGGTGGGAAAACACGTAAGAACACATTGGAGATGCCCACAGGATTTCCAGACAGTGTGAAAGTGCTTATCACTGGGAAGCTATCGCAGCTGAAATGAGGACATCTACAAATGAGGTTTGTCCTCTGGTCCTCCTCTCTTCTACCTTCCAGAATGCTCTGCCCAAGAACCACCTCGATGGCATTTGGTGGCATGAAGGCATGATTAGTTGCACACAAGAAGAGAATATTCTAAAGGCACAAAATCAAAGAGAAACCTCTTGACTGTCCAAGGAACCTTGGGGAAGCTAAAGCTGGAGTAGGAGAGAAGCTTTCTCTGTTGTCTCTAAGGTGGTAGCTATGTGGTAGCTAGTTCTTAACTTAGTTCTGTTACGAGTTAAGAACTAAGATCTTACCCCAGTAAGAAGTCAAATCTAAGGAAATATACTGTTTAATATATTCTTTTGGACTCTATGTGTCTGACGGGGTAGCAGTAAGACAATTTAGATCTAGACATTACTACCCCTCCCTTTCCATGAGACGCCAATAACACTAGGGTTTCAGAAACCTGTGACTTTTTCACCTAGGCAGATGTCACACAGCTTGAAAGACCTGATATAATTTAAAAACTGTTACTTGAGTTATAGTTCTTTTATTTTTCCTTGCTAGCCTGTTATAGCTGGGGAATGAGAAGGATGCAAGGTGTGACAACACCACTGAATGTGAGCCTACTATGTGCCAGGTTCGCAGAGATCCAGGAGGTAGATAGTATGACCTCCATTTTCCAAATGAAGGATACGAAGCTCAATGAGATTAAACAGTTTGGCCAAGGTCAAGAGTGGTTTGCCCATGGATTCCAATTTGGTTCCGCCTTCTTCCAAAGCCCTGTCCACGTTCTGTTCATGATACCAGACTGTCTCCTAGGATGTATATGAGTGTGTGTGTGTGTGTGTGTGTGTGTGTGTGTGTACAGAATTCTTTTTTTGAGTAGAATAGCATTACTTATATGACTAGGAGCTAGAGGCTTTTCTCCCTTAGGCCTTCCCCTTGGCAGTTTAGGACAATACGTATGTCTTAACCTGAAGACTCAAATGAGGTTAAATCTGGGATTGTCTTGTTGAATTATTTTGAAGCCATCTTTATCAACTGAAGCACTTTCACAAGGTATTATTTCTCTGAATGTATTCATACGTGGAACACTGAGTGAATTCAGTGGGAGACTAAAAGGATTTGGGGTTTTTCACCAGAAATGTTGATTTATATGCACATATTTTGCCAAGTGAGGTTTGTAAATTATAATATTGTATCCAATCCCTTTCTTCTTAGTCACGCAAACTATTCTGGAAACAACAAATTTCATTGCATCAAAGAGCAAAGAAAGAGCTGGAGGTGATAGTACCAGGTCTGGTATGGTGGGGGTAGGGGTATGGTTGGATGAAATAACCTTTACTGAAAATTGAAATCCAAATGGCTTCAGATGATGGAGTTGATATTGTGCCATTTAGCTTTTTTCTGTGACTGCACTTTTCAGAATCTCCCATAGTCAACAATGGTAACAAGAAAAAAAAAAAAAATCATTTGAAAATGTTACTTCTCAGAGATTTTACCATCATAGGAAAAGGTCTAAGTAAGTCTAGCCATTCTTGCCTCCGTTTGATAAGGAGATCACAGTTTCATTTGCTTGTTCATTTTATGCTCTGCTTATGAACATATTTATTAGACTGGTTCTCAGTAATTTTTCTTCTTTCTTAATGTAAACACTGACCACTTATGTAAGTGAAGACATCGCCATTCTTTTGGATTTGTAAGAGTCTCTGAATCTACTGATCCTGCAAAGTTATACTTAGTAGCAATACTGTGTTAAGAATGCATGAAGGAGCTTTTCTTATTTCTCAGTTAATGCTTAGCAGGCTTTTGTTTTGTGGCAGAAAGTAAAAAATGCAGTAGATAATATCTGAGAGCTATGAAACTCAGAAAAATTTCTGAGGAATTTTGAAACAAATCAGTTATTTTTTTAAATATATAATCTGAGGAGATGATTAATATTAGTATTCCAGGGGCTATGCAGCCCACTAACAGGAAACTATGAGAGGGAAAATTATTTTTAGTTCTCGATGAGCCAATGACAAGAGAATTATATTTATTCATATTTTTCTCCATGTAGGCATTTCTCACCATTTCTCAACCTCTTTGCCAACTCTACCTCTAGTCTTAAGGATAAAATCTAGTTTCTCCTTAGAATCTGCTACATTTTTATAGGTTAGGTGCTGAGTTGGTAACAACATCACATGATATGCAGAAGCCCTTGTTAGAACAGTTAAAAAGGCCAGAAAACCCCTGTTCCTGAAATTATTTCCTAAGGGTTGCCACGCTGGATAGTTTCTTAACATACGGCTTCCTTCTCTGGGGTCCCCAGGCCATCGGTTATACTTGAAGATATTTTAATTTGCTTGATCTCTCCTCACTGCCTCATTACAATTATAAAATATTTTCCTTAAGGGGGAATAATTACTTTAATAAATGTGGAACAGTCTGTAGCTGCCTCCTCATGTTTATTCACATGCAGTGAACCTATTTCTATTCAAAATATGCATTACCCCAAAATACAGGGTTTATATTCTCTCATGTCTCAGGTTTATAAATGTCCATATGTTGTAAAGTCTCCTCTTCTGGAAGAGTTGACATGATACTTGGTTGTGCCAGTGTTACATTTTTAAAAGCATAGAAGAGTCTTGGTTTTCAGTTTCTTCTAATAAACATTTAGGAGTGTTCCAAGCTGAAAATATCTGTTAATTCCCATGCAATGTTCCAGTCTTTCTTCTCTTAGTTTATATAAGCTCTTTCTCACCATTCTCACTATGTCCCAGAAAGACATAGGTGTTTTGGGGGCTTAATTTGTTTTTTGTTTTTGTCTAAGTGTCCTTACTATAGCTCTAGAGTATACTAAAAAGTCTTTAGCTCTCTGCCCATCTCCATCCAGGTTCTCTGGTTACAGCAGAAACCCTAATGCTGGTGGTGAAGAGCTAGTGTTGGTTTTAGAAGCAGACCCACAAAGGGATTAAACAGCACAGAGAGAGCACTGAAATAAGAATAATGAAAGAGAGAAAAATGTTAATGAATGAGGGGCGGCTGGTTAACTTAGTTGGTTGGAGCGCGATGCTACTTAACACCAGGGTTGTGGGTTCCATCCCCGCATGGGCCAGTGTGAGCTGCACCCTCCACAACTGGATTGAAACAACTACTTGACTTGGAGCTGATGGGTCCTGGAAGAACACACTTAAAAAATAAATATAAGAAAAAAAAGATGCAAAAATATTAATGAATGAAAAAAATTAGTGTTCAAATCTTGGCTTTCAGATACTTGAGTCATTGTGCAGAGCTTTCTGTGTGAGCAGAAAGGAGAAGCACCCATCTTAGAGGGAGGAGAGACGCTTAGAAGTTACATCTAAACTAAATCATGACTTACTTATCCAGGAAAAAAAAAGGGGGAGGAACAAAAACTTTACGTAAAGTTCTATATTGTCTGTGCAAGAAATCTGAAAAATCCAATCAATTAGGGGTAATGTTTTGGGGATCCATGCCACTTTGGAGTAAGCAAATTTACCATTTTCCTTCTTAGTGTTGGGATTATGATTCTGGAGAAAAAAAGATTTAGACTCTGGGTATTCCTAAGAAACAGGATCAGGGAGATCAAAGAAAATATTTGAGGTTTCCCCCACTGACCCTCTTCCATACACAGTGAAACTGATGCAGAGAGTTCCACATCTAAACACGTGGTTTATGAGAGTCTCATTTTGGCAAGCCTGAAGGATGGAAAATGCAAACTAGAGGGATGAAAATGTTGAATGTTATGACTTTTCATTGTGGTGTCCTTGGTTTTTACCTTTAAGCAATCATATTTCATTTTGAAACCTCACATTTTGAAACCTCACATGAACTGATGAAATGGTATAAGTCACGTCACCTTGGAGAAATAAGATGAAGCACTTCAACTTTGCAAAGCCCGTAGTTCATCTTTTTTCTCTGAAGATGAATTTTTACCAAAAGCAGGGAAAAATCATTAGAGTATTTAACTTTTCTATGACAGTGTCTCTGGTTTATTAGTATCGTTGAACGAATTGCCCTTTAATTTTATTTTGGCTGGGCTGAGATGATTTTCTCTGAGCATTAAATTTGAAATAGGCATGGAAATATAGAGAGCAGGGTAGCAGGTGGAGGAGAGAGAGGAGAGAGAGGAGAGAGAGGAGAGAGAGAGAGAGAGAGAGAGAGAGAGAGAGAGAGAGAGAGAGAGAGAGAGAGATTGATTTATCCTAAGGGACTGACTCACACAATTGTGAAGGCTGACAAGTCCAAAATCTGTAGGGTAGGCTGACAGGCTGGAGACCCAGGGAAGAGTTGATGTTGCAGCTTGGGTTCAAAGGCTGGCAGAATTTCCTCAGAATACCCTTTTCCTTGAGGGAGGTCATTTTTTTTTTTTTTTAAGGCCTTCAACTGATTGGAAGAGGCTCACCCACATTATGGAGAGTAATCTGCTTTACTCAAACTCTAACGATTTAAATGTTAGTCTCATTTGAAATATACCTTCATAGCAACATCCAGTAGTATATGATCAAGTATCTGGTTACCATTGTCTAGCCAAGTTGACACATAAGATTAACCATCACGACGATGTATATTATGTTTTTTCCCATTCCACCATGTCTTGTCTATAGCAGCAGGTGGCTTTCTAGACTAATTCCTATTATTTTCAGGATATACACCATCTGTTGCATGCACCCAAAGCCCATCTTAAACGGTATTCTTAGGTATCAATTTAACCACCCCTAACATATTTTTTATCTTTCTGGTATACTATAACAATACTCAGACTATCTAGATTCTATGTACTTACATAGTATGAAATACTATCTTATCTATAAGGTCATTTATTTCACTAAAAACAGTAATGCTAATAACATTTATAATTAGAGAAGCATTTGCCTGAAAACAAGAAGTATGCCATCCATCATATCAAACATATGAAAAATCAACTTATATAAAAGCTTAAGTACTCAAAACACTTGGAATACGAAAGCACCCAGCCTCTGGAAAATCAAATTCCTCAAAACTTCTTTCAGTCTCCTTACAGCTAAGACTTTCCTAACAGATAAATTATTAGTAAAAACTGTTATACAAATTTGTCAAAGTGATGTATTGGTTAAACTTATACCATAATGGTGTACTGATTCCAACTAAAGTTTCAAAATGAAACTTTTATTATTGAAAAAGAGCTACATATTCATGACTATGCCCTTATAATTGCATTTAATTATATGCAAAATTATCTTACAAAAGTACAATAGACACTCATGAAGTAGAAACAGTATGAGCTACATTACCTGTAATTATTTTAATTCTATTTATTCATCTTTATAAATTCTTTGCTGAATTCTGTACTTAATGGATGAAATTAATCATCTATTCTTAACCACAAAAACAACAGGACAGCAATGACATTGAAGTTATACAGTGAAATCTTAACTTTGATTCATATACAGTTTCAACAACAGACTCAAAACCTGGAAAACTTCATCTACTGGAACTTGATAATAAAATAGTACTACCCACAGAACTTCTGTTCCATATACAAATCTCATCAAAAGATGTGCTCTACTCATGAGCTATGCTGTCCTTAGATTTTAAAAACAAAACAATACAAAACAGATGCTATTCCAGGAGTTTTAAATCAAGAAATGGTAACATTCACAATACCTAGTATTTGTTAAGGACGGTGGTTTGAAATTGTGATTGAACCATAGTGTTTGAAATATTACCAATAGTATATTTCAAATCCTGATCCATACTATAAATTAACTGAGGAGCTCATATAACATGAACATTTGCAGTTAAACTTTGAGAGTTTAAATTGCTTCTCAGTGACATGCGCAGTCAGATGCAGCACTATGAGCCATAACTGTCTTATCAGTAATTCTAACATCACTTAGCAATTTTCAACTTAAAATTTCTGGTTCTATTTTTACACTGTCATTCTTGCTCAAAACACTTGAAATACCAAAATATGCAGCCCCTTGAGACACAAAAATGAAACAAAATATATTTGCCTCCTTCATTACCCCACAATATTAGGATTACCTGTTGTAATCTTGATTATATTTCCAACATTCTGTTCCTCTCAGCAAGCCATTTTATTAAGAACTGCAACATTCATTACAGTCTAGCAATGATTAGGCTACTTACTTCAAAAACAACTAAAGTTAATTCACTGCCACTGAGAAAAAACTTGATCTCTAATATTTACATCACTTATTTTATTTATTGGGATTCTAAACCTGTTAGGGGTACTATGCCAGATATTTACCCCAATCACTCAAATCTTTTTTTTTTTTTTTAATTTATTGGGATGACAATTGTTAGTAAAACTACATAGATTTCAGGTGTAGAATTCTGTATTACATCATCTATAAATCCCATTGTGTGTTCACCACCCAGAGTCAGTTCTCCTTCCATCACCATATATTTGATCCCCCTTAACCTCATCTACCACCCCCATCCCCTTACCCTCTGGTAACCGCTAAACTATTGTGTGTCTATGAGTTTTGTTTCTCATTTGTTTGTCTTGTTCTTTTGCTGTTTTTGGTTTATATACCACATATCAGTGAAATCATATGGTTCTCTGCTTTTTCTGTCTGACTTATTGTGCTTAACATTATAATCTCAGGATCCATCCATGTTATCACAAATTGTCCTATTTCATCTTTTCTTACCTCCGAATAGTATTCCACTGTGTATATATACCACAACTTCTTTATCCATTCATCTATCGAAGGACATTTTGGTTGTTTCCATGTCTTGGCCACTGTAAACAAAGCTGCAATGAACATTGGAGCACACGTGTCTTTATGGATAAATGATTTCAGATTTTTTGGGTAGATACCCAGGAGAGGGATTGCTGGGTCATATGGTAATTCTATTCGTAATTTTTTGAGGAACCTCCACACTGCCTTCCATAACGGCTGCACCAGTCTGCATTCCCACCAACAGTGTATGAGGGTTCCTTTTTCTCCACAGCCTCTCCAACACTTGTTACTATTTGTCTTGTTGATGATAGCCACTCTGACTGGGGTGAGGTGATAGATATCTCATTGTGGTTTTGATTTGCATTTCTCTGATGATTAGTGATGTTGTGCATTTTTTCATATGTCTATTTGCCATGTGTATGTCCTCTTTGGAGAAATGTCTCTTCAGGTCCTCTGCCCATTTTTCAATTGGGTTGTTTGTTTTTTTGTTGTTGAGTTTCATGAGTTCCTTGTATATTTTGGATATTAGCCCCTTATCGGAGGCACTGTTTGCAAAAATCTTCTCCCATTCAGTTGGTGGCCTCTTTATTTTGTCAATGGTTTCTTTTGCTGTGCAGAAGCTTTTAAGTTTCATATAGTCCCATTCGTTTATTTTAGTTTTACTTCCATTGCCTTTGGAGTCAAATTCATAAAATGCTCTGAACCCAAAGTCCATAAGTTTAGTACTTACGTTTTCTTCTATGCAGTTTACTGTGTCAGGTCTTATGCTTAAGTCTTTGATCCATTTTGAATTAATTTTAGTACATGGTGACAGATAGCAGTCCAGTTTCATTCTTTTGCACGTGGCTATCCACTTCTCCCAGCACCATTTATTGAAGAGGCTGTCTTTCCTCCATTGTATGTTTTTAGCTTCTTTGTCAAAAATTATCTGTCCATATTTATGTGGTTTTATTTCTGGGTTTTCAATTCTATTCCATTAGTCTATGTGTCTGTTTTTCTGACAATACCATGCTGTTTTGATTATTGTTACCCTGTGGTACAAGATAAAGTCAGGGAGTGTGATACCTCCAGTATTGTTCTTTTTAATGTCATTGGGATTTTGATGGGGATTGCATTGAATCTGTATATTGCTTTGGGTAATATGGCCATTTTAACTATGTTGATTCTTCTAATCCGTGAGCACGGAATGTCTTTCCATTTCTTTGTGTCTTCTTCAATTTCTTTCAAAAATGTCTTATAGTTTTCAGCATATAGGTCCTTCACATCCTTGGTTAAGTTTATTCCTAGGTATTTTATTCTTTTTGCTGCAATTGCAAAAGGAATTGTTTTTTGTATTTCTTTTTCTGAGATTTCATTGTTAGTATATAGGAAAGCAATGGACTTTTGTACGTTGATTTTGTAGCCAGCAACTTTACTGTATTCGTTGATTGTTTCTAATAGCTTTTTGGTGGAGTCTTTAGGGTTTTCTATATATAGCATCATGTCATCTGCAAAGAGTGATAATTTAACTTCTTCATTCCCAATTTGGATGCCTTTTATTTCTTTCTCTTGCCTGATTGTTCTGGCAAGGACTTCCAACACTATGTTGAAAAGCAGAGGTGATAGGGGATAGCCCTGTCGTGTTCCTGAACGTAGAGCAAAGGGCTTCAGTTTTTCACCATTAATTTTGATATTAACTGTGGGTTTGTCATACATGGCCTTTATTATGTTAAGGTATTTTCCTTCTATACCTATTTTATTAAGCGTTTTAATCATAAATGTATGTTGTATCTTGTCAGATGCTTTTTCTGCATCAATTGATATAATCATATGATTTTTGTCCTTTATTTTTTTTATGTGATGTATCACATTGATAGATTTGCTGTTGTTGAACCATCCTTGTGCCCTGGGGATGAACCCCACTTGGTCATGATGAATAAATAGTCTTCTTAATGCATTGTTGTATTCGATTTGCTAGAATTTTGTTTAGGATTTTTGCATCTGTATTCATCAGAGATACTGGTCTGTAGTTTTCTTTTCTTGTGTTGTCCTTACCAGGTTTTGGTATCAGGGTAATGTTGGTCTGATAAAATGAGTTAGGGAGTACTGTCTCTTCTTCAATTTTTTGGAAGAGTTTGAGCAGGATTGGTATTAGATCCTCTTTGAAGGTTTGGTAGAATTCACTAGAGAAGCCATCTTGTCCCGGACTTTTGCTTTTGGGAAGGTTTTGGATGACTGATTCAATTTCGTTACCAGTGATTGATATGTGTAGATTTTCCAGGTCTTCATGGGTCAGCCTAGGAAGGCTATATGTTTCTAAGAACTTGTCCATTTCTTCTAGGTTATTGAATTTGGTGGCATATAGTCCTTCATAGTATTCTTGGATGATTCTTTGTATTTCTGTGGTGTCCGTGATAATGTCCCCTTTTTCATTTCTGATTTTGTTAATTAGTGCCTTCTCTCTTTTTATCTTAGTCTAGCCAAGGGTTTGTCAATTTTGTTAATCTTTTCAAAGAACCAGCTCTTTGTCACATTAATTTTTTCTATTGTCTTTTTGTTCTCTATTTCATTTAGTTCTACTCTGATTTTTGTTATTTCCTTTCTTCTGCTGACCTTGGGTTTCATTTGTTCTTCTTTTTCTAGTTCTTTAAGGTGTAACATGAGGTTATTTATTTGGGATTTTTCTTGTTTCTTGAGATAGGCATGTAAGGATATAATTTTCCCTCTTAAAACTGCTTTCGCTGCATCCCAAAAATTTTGGTAGGATGTATTTTCATTGTCATTTGTTTCTATGTATCTTTTGATCTCTCCTCTAATTTCTTCTTTGACCCAGTCGTTCTTTAAAAGTATGTTGTTTAATCTCCATGTATTTGTGTTTTTTCCTGCTTTCTTTTTGCAGTTGATATCCAATTTCAAAGCCTTGTGATCAGAGAATATGCTTGGTATGATTTCAATCTTCTTAAATTTGCTGAGGCTGATTTTATGTCCCAATATATGGTCTATCCTTGAGAATGTTCCATGTACACTAGAAAAGAATGTATAGTCTGATGTTTTAGGATGAAATGCTCTATAAATGTCAATTATGTCCATTTCATCTAATGTGTCATTTAGGGCTGGTATTTCGTTATTTGTTTTCTGTTTGGATGATCTATTCATAGCTGTCAATGATGTATTTAAGTCCCCTAGTATAATTGTGTTTTGGTCAATTTCTCCCTTTGGTTCTGTTAGTAGTTGCTTGGTATATTTCGGTGCTCCCTGATTGGGGACATAAATATTGATGACTGTTATGTCTTCTTGTTGTATAGTCCCCTTTACCATCATGAAATGTCCATCTTTGTCTCTGTTGTTTTTTTCACCCTGAAGTCTGTTTCATCTGATATCATTATGGCTACACCTGATTTTCTCTGGGTACCATTTGCTTGGAGTGTCAATTTCCACCCTTTCACTTTGAGTCTATGCTTGTCCTTGTAGCTGAGATGTGTCTCTTGGAGACAGCATATGGTTGGGTTTAGTTTTTTGATCCAATCTGCTACTCTGTGACTTTTTATTGGTGAGTTCAGTCCATTTACATTTAGGGTGATTATTGGTATGTGAGGATTTCCTGTCATTTTATCTTTAGCTTTCTGATAAGGCTGCGTCTCTGATGTTTCTTTACCTTTTTATTGTTGTCTATTATTTCTGTGTGGTGGTATTCTATGATGTTTCCCTCTGTTTCTTCTTTTATTTCAGTATATATTTCAGTTCTGGATTTTTTTTTGAGTGGTTACCCTTAAGTTTATGTAAAAGAAAGTTTAATATTTAGAGTATTCCATTATCTTCAGCACGCTTACTTTCTCCATTCCCCTATTCCGGTTCATGCCTTTACTCTTCCCCTTTTTATATTTTGGTTTCCACAAATTGTCCCTGCTGATGGTGGTCGAATAGCCTCCTTTAGTACTTCTTGTAGTGCAGGTCATGTATTAGAAAATTCCCTCAGCTTCTGTATGTCTGGAAAGGTCTTTATTCCTCCTTCATGTCTAAAGGATATCTTTGCTGGGTATATTATTATTGGCTGATAATTTCTCTCTTTCAACAGTGTGAATATTTGGTTCCACTCTCTCCTGACTTGTAGAGTTTCTGCTGAAAAATCTGATGATAATCTAATGGGCTTTCCTTTGTAAGGATACCGTCTTCTTTTCCCTGGCTGCCTTGAGGATTCTTTCTTTGTCGTTGATTTTAGACAGCTTCAATACAATGTGCCTTGGAGACGGCCTGTTGGGATTGAGGTAATTAGGTGTTCTATTTGCTTTTTGGATTCGAGGGTCCAGTTCTGTCCGCAAGTTTGGGAAGTTCTCATAGACAATTTGTTTGAATATATTCTCTGTTCCCTTCTCTCTTTCTTCTCCTTCTGGTATGCCCATTATTCTTTTATTGCTCTTTCTGATGGAGTCAGAAAGTTCTTGTAGAGTTCTTTCATTTCTTTTAAGTCTCAAGTCTCTTTCTTCTTCCATCTGTGTAATTTCCAGGTTTCTATCTTCTATGTCACTGATTCTTTCCTCCAAATGGTCAACTCTACTACCTAGGCTGGTTATTTCATTCTTAATTTCTTCTATAGAGTTCTTAATCTCCAGAAATTCTATTTGGTTCTTTTTCAAATTTCAATCTGTTTTTTAAAATGCTCATGCTGTTCTTTGATTGTGTTTCTGAGTTAATTTAACTGCCTATCTGTGTTTTCTTGCATCTCATTTAGTTTTTTCAGAACTGCAATCTTGAATTCTCTGTCATTTAAATCACATATTTCCATATCTTTAAGTTCCTTTTCTGGAGACTTTTCACTTTCTTTCTGAGCTGTCTTGTTGCCTTGGTTATTCATGGCAATTACTGATTTACTATTTCTCTTCCTAGACATCTACAGGAGTTGCTTCTGCAACAGGTTGATAGGAAGAGGTCTTTCTTTTGTTTTCCAGTACTTATTGGTAGAATGTTTTATTTTTTCTCCGACTGCAGCTTTTTTTCTCTCTCACACGGTAGTGCTATGTCTTCTCTGCACTATTCCAGCTTCTCACACAATGGGGAGATTTCCTGGGAGACGGGCTTCTGCTCTGTTAATAGTTCACCTAGGTCATAGGGCGCAGTGTCCTGCTGGGTATGCGGAGAGCTTTTGAAGTTCCAAAGCTCTTCCTGCACCAGATTCAGTGCCCGTGTGTTTCAGCAGTTATGTTTATTCCTGCAGGGATCCACCCGGATAAGTGGGGCCAGGGACGCGGTGCGTTACGAGAGGTGGCCCAGAGCAATGGCGGCGACCACCACCACAGCTCGTCCTGCTTCCAAATCTCCCTCCCCTTTGCCGTAACTAGTTGGGCTGTGAATCTGTGTCTGTGGTCCACAGTTCTCAGAACAGCAAATATTCTATTCTTTTGATCTGACACTGCTGCTGTTCTGCTTCTAGCACTGGGCAGGTGAGGGTGGGGCGAGCTCTGGGAGGGGAGGGAGGGGGCAGCTAGTCTCAGTGCCTAAGGCTTCCGTTCTCTGCTCGGCAGTGAGTGCTTAAACCACCGTTTTCAGCCTTCTTCCCTCAGTCTTTGCTCTGAGGTCCCTGCCGTGAGCGTTGGGTTCAGCTGTGTTATATGCTGCCCCCTCAGCCCTGTGGGCCATATGTGGAGCCCTAGCAGTCCGAGTTCTTCTCTCTCCCGCAGCTGCGGTAGTTCCGGGAAGCAGCGAGCTCGGCGGACTGAGCTAGGTCTGCGTCCTGTGCCCGCGTGGCTCCGTCTCCGCACTTCTCCCTTCACTCCTCCCCGCTCGCGGGATTCGCCTACCTTTAGGTGAATTCAGTAGTGGGCCTCGTTGTCTTGCCTGTCTGCTGTGCAGCGAGTTCTTTGTGGAGTTATTGTTGTTCAATTAGTTGTAAATTCAAGGGGAGCTTTACAGAGGCTCACCTCACGCCGCCATTTTGATGATGTCCCTCAAATCTTAATAACTGTGCAAATAGCAGTTTTACGATAGCAGGGACAGTTGTTACTGGTTTCCATTATGAACCCCAAACCTCATTTGTACATTTTCTACCCCAGGGAACATGTTTCACTTATCCTTGTATGTATTAGTAGTCAACCAATAGCCCTTGCCATGCAGCTTATAGCAAATTTGACAGCAGGCCATCTATTAATTCACCTAATTAGAGGAGGAATAGTAACCCTTTTGTCAATTAGCCCATTGGTACTCTCAATTGAATTTATTAACTTTCACAGCTTTAGAGTTAGCAGTTGCCTTAATTCCCATGTCTTTACTTTTCCAGGAAATATATCAAGACCCACCAAATATATACTTACCATATAGGAAACGTAAGTCTTTGGCCATTAGCAGGGGCAGTCTTGATCCTATGAGCTATTAAAAATTTCAGGATTGAGTATATGATTCCATTTCAATTCAGCAATCCTATCAAATCTAGTGTTATTAACCAATATATTAACAATATACTAATGATGATGAGACAGTGTATATTGATGAGGAGTATATTTCCCAAGGTTGTTTCACATCAGTTGTATAAAATGGCTTTGATATGAAAACATGCTCTATATTTTGTCAGAGCATTTTTCTTTGAAGGATTTTTCTGAGTTTTCTCAAACTTAATTCCTATGCCAGAATTTGGCAGATGCTGACCAACAACTGGTATTTACCTACTCCATCTCTTATTTAACATTTTGTTTCTCCCAGCTTCTGGTATTCGTATCATTTGAGCCCACCACTGTCTAACAGAAGGAAATCACTAACAACTAGTGTTTATCACCATTGCTCTAGGAGTTTATGTTATTATAAGGCTCAGAATATTATGAAGAACAGTTGCTATGTCTTTCAGCATCTAGAGCTCAGCATTTTTTAAAGAAAGAGGATGTCCTGGACCACATGGAATTGTTGATGCAGCACTCCTAATCCTATGCTTTCTGCATCAAGTAGAATTTCACTTCCTATCTATTCAGTGCTTTGAGTTTGAAGATGTCACCTGATACTGATCCTTTGTAGATGCCAGATGACTATTCTTTCATGTATTAATTTATTGATGAGGAACCTACTTTTCACATATGAATAGCATAGCTGATTTTTAAACAACTACTTTTTATATAAATCCAAGAATAGTTTAATATGATCATTAGTGGTTAATATACTGTTCACTTCTGTATTAGTAATTGTCACAATTTCAGGATTGTCACAATTTCACAATTACACATATTCACAAAAAATCAAGTACACATCAGTTTGGACTTGACCATTAGGATCTGCTTGCCTATCATTTTCAATATAATTCTTCATAAAGGCAATTACATTATTGCTATTTGACTTAGAAATTATGCTCTTCTGATCACACCCTAGGGCTTCCCACATAATTGACCAAATGATGCCTATTATAGTATATATTCTTATTCCACTATTATTCAACCCCCAAATGAATCAAAAAGGAACTTGAAAGAGTAAAATGTGTCTATATAGGAAGTCTGGCTTTCATTTTTAAATTCTTTCATCATTGTTTTAACAATGACCATATAAATATTCCAGATCCTGTGACAGGATCTATTGTATGAAGGTGTGATGAGTGGAAAATTTGTTGGAACCATGTGAACAAAGCACTGGGCCCATCCCATGATTCATATTTGCAATTATGGGAGACCCTGGGATTAATTTTTGTGGTGAATATTACTCTGTAAAGGGATTTTATACATCTAAGAGAACAAGGTTTGCTAATGGATTTAAGAGCACAAACAAGGAAAATGCTCATCTTTCTCTGAGCCTGAATTTGCATTTAAACAATGAATAGACCAATTACAACTCTGATCACTTCAAGGCTTTCTTATTCCCTTTACAACTAGTGTTATCTTTTTGTTCTTTGAAGTAATGTGATGAAACGGTATTTCTTTTAAATTGCTCTCATACCCACCAGACCAACATATGTTCCACATACCGTGTTTCTCGAAAATAAGACCGGGTCTTATATTAAGGTTTGCTCCAAAAGACGCATTAGGGCTTATGTTCAGGGGATGTCATCCTGAAAAATCATGCTAGGGCTTATTTTCCAGTTAGGTCTTATTTTTGGGGAAACACGGTAGGAAAAACTTGCAGGAGTTTTTAATTTTGAGGATCCTTGAATATAGCATCAGAGAACAGAAACAACCAATAACAACAAGGAAAGGAAGGAGAGAGAAAGAAGATGAGAGAAGCTCACAGGACAGAATGCATAATTTGGGAAGAGCATCCCAAGTGGGAGGATTGGAAGGTAGGAAAGAGATACGGAGGGATAGGGAGAGAGGTCAAGAATCATTGGCAGTGGAGAAAAATACTACCTGCCTCTATCTCTAAAATTTAAATTGATAGACATTTATATGACTTTTCACATGCTTTATATATTAAATCAAAATGCTGAACTAATTCCAAGAGATGTGAAATGAAAGAAGGAAGGAGAAAAGCAGAAGAAAGTGGTGGAGGGAGACAGCATTGACACCCAAAGTAAGAACTTTATTGCTTTAGTACTTTAGTTTAGAAAGCACTTTTTCTTCCTCACAATATAGTGAAAGGGGCAGAGGTTAGCAATATTAACTCCATTGTATGGAGGAAACTGAGGTCGAGAGGCTACGAACGATGTAGCAGGCACCCAGCAAGTGATGAAACCCTACTGTGGAGGTAGTAAGTGGACACCGACCAAATGGGAACAAGCAAAGGCTATTTATTCAGCTTGCTATAACAAGGGAGTCAGCCAACTGTCGCTGCCTTTTGGCAGGGACTCCAAGGCTGGCAGAGGAGTGGGAAAGTTTTATAGGGGGGAAAAAGGAAGGCCTCAAGTATGCCTGATTGGAAGCTGTTGGGGGAAGCTGTAGGCAGGTATCTGAAGTGATTGGATAGGGTTGTACATCTGGCCTTCTCTAATTGGTCCTAAGTTGGAAGCGGGGACGAAAAAATTGGGGAAGCTGTCAGTTATGAATCAAGTCCTGGCCTTCTGGGGCCAATTGTTACAGGGGTTATTGTTTAGCTTCTTGGATTTTACTAGAGATGGTATCTGACTTCCTACAGGTCTGACTTAGACAGCTGGCTGGCTTCCCGGCCTGCCTGACACAGATACTCTGGGCTGGTTGCTGCAGGCTGTGGGTCAGAGTTCTAGTTCACATATTGTCAGGCCATTGTCTGTTTGTATATTTAGTCTCTCATTATCTTTTTAATTTATTAAAAAAAAAAAGACCGGAATTATGCCCTACTCCCTCCACTTTGCTATATTGCCCAAGGCTGTACTGGAGAGTTTTGCAGCAGCCTCTCTCTGGGGTTATACAGACCTTAAAAGCTCCAGCTAGTTCCACATTAGCATTTTTGGCTCCTCAAATGCCTAGCCCGTGCCTAGATTGGAATGCAAGGAATGAACAACTTGTGCACCTGCTTGCATAATGGAGGATGATAACCTCTCCCCAGGGAGAATCTCCTAATTAACTGCTTGAGCCCCAGAGTCTGAGTTTGCTATGCAAATGAGAGACGAGAAGAGGCAGTGGGGTGACAAGCTGCCCCTCAAAGCATCCTGGATGGCAGCCTCCTTACCTTCTTCTAACTCTTCTCTCCCCTCCTGTCAACCAGGAGGGATGGTTCAAGCCACAGCTAACAGGTAAACAGAACAATTGGAACCCTGAAACCTCATATTATGGAATGCTTCCCTTTCCAAATCCTAGAAAATAAAGTCAAAGAGATGTTGAAGCCACAGGCCAGGCTGCGTTGGGCTGTTACTAGTCTACAGTGGGAGGAGAGAGGAAGGGGAGGGAACTCTTTGCAGAGGACCTGGTGCTTTGGTTTGAAGCCAGTTCCCCTACCTAGAAGTGTTGGCAGTTGCCAGTGTATGATTTAAGGGAGGCCCCAGTAACCTGAACAGCGCCCCCAATGTCAGCGACTTGAATAGCTATTGGCCTTCTCTGACCTGGTGTTTCCTCTACTAATACTTACCTCTGAATTACTTGAGGGCACAAATTTACACTCTGCTGAAGGTTCAGAGCAGAGAATAGTGTCCTCAGAACAAGGTGACTTGTTGCACGGTAGTTGATGAGTTGACCCGTAGGACTCTTTTGCTGTAGATGTGATCCAGATATGGAGTTTAGGATCTGAAAGGGGGATTTTTCCCTGAAAGCCCCTGCACGCTATAGCCAATTGAACCCTTGCCTCCAATGCCTTTCTTCATGCTCACACTAGCGTCCTCTCTTTCCTCAAATGTGCCAAGTTCTTCCGTACACCACAGGGCCTCCCAGCATGCTCCTCTGCCTACAGCACTTCTCGGCTTCTTCACGTGGCTGAACACTACTCATCCTTCATGGGCTACATCACTTCCCTGGGCACATTAGGCCTATGTCTAGATATGGTCTTGTGCTTTTTTTACTCTCATGGGATGCTGTGTTTTTCCTTTGAAATGCTTGTGTAGGGGAGAAAACAGTTTTACTCAACCCTCTTAGGATCCCTGACTGGGTCTGAAAATTAAACTAACAAAGATTAACAGGAGAAAAATGTACAATTTTTTTTTAATGTTTTATGTGACACAGATGCATTCATAAAGAAATGGAGATCTGAAAAATATGGTCAAACCTTAGTGTTTTTATGTTAGGTTTGATGAAGACTGGGAAGTCATGGAAAGATGTGATAGGACAAAGGTGAGCCAAGTGTAGTAAATGGATTAGTTAGCGAGCCTTTGTGAATCCAGATTTTTCTCTGTCCCTGGGGACAGAATGAGATGGATAGAATGCCCTTTCCTCAGGTTTAGGGAGAGCACTTCTCACACAAGGGTTTCATGACCTGTTTTAGGGGAAAGTCAAAACGTTCTTCCTGCATATACCACTTTTCAGATTCCTTCAGTTTAAAATATTCATTATGTATGTAGGTTGGCCAGTTAGCTCAGTTGGTTAGATGGTACTGATGGTGCTGATGGTACCAGGGTTGCTGGTGCGATCCCCGCATAGGCCACTGTGAGCTGTGCCCTCCTTAAAAAAAAAAAAATCATTATGCCAAAGTGCCATGTTTTGGGGTAGCGTGTCTTGAACTCCATCACTTCTCACAATTCAAATTGCATTCTTATTTGCGTGATTATTTTTTAATGTCTGCCTTGCTGGCCAGACTGTAAGCTTCCTGGAGGCAAGGACTATGTCTGTCTCCACTGCTGCATCTCACCTGCCATAGCACTGTGCCACACAACAGACACTCAATACATTTTTGTTGAATGAATGAAAATCACAATACAAATTGTGTGACTGCTCTCTTCTGATAAATCTGATTCCCAAGGACTAATCTAACTGCTATGTTTTTTTCTTCTCTGTTCCAACACACTCTTCAGGCTCCCCCAAATTGACATGTTTTCTGCCTAAAAAATAGTAACATGTATCTTTCAGAGACCTAATAGTTCTGTTCAGCCTCTTCCTGGCACTGGCCTCTGTCCCTCACCAAATCTTTATTTCCTTATGCCATCCTTTGTCTTCACTCTCCAGAGGGGAGGAGGATTTGGAGCACCAGGATTCCCTTTCCTTTGTCATTTGAAAACAAGAGCAATGCATCATATTATGAAGACCAAAGGATGACAACTCAGCTCAGGGTGCCGTCAGCCTGGTCTCTGAGCAGGACAAGCATTTCTATACATAACTTTAACTTATGTGCTCTGTCAACAGCAGAAAAATCTGTCTCATTGCTGTGAGCACAGATCTTCTGGGGACTATCACTCAGGCTAACAGGTGTGCAGTTTGCAGCTTTTTGTAGCAGCTACTGTTAGACTGCTGTTGCAAAGCTCCAGGGCAGGTTCATTTACATAGAATATAATGTTAATGACTCCTCCTAGAGTTTGCAATGTTAGGGTGCGCTATTGTGCATTCTTATTGATGTGCCATTCCAGCCCTTGTTTATAGATTAAAAAAAAACCAAATGAATTCAAATGTTTCTCTGTGGCTTTTAGGATGAAGTTGTCTGAGTCTGGACCTTGAAGTGCTATAAGCAGTGACTTTGTTATATGACAAACACAAAATGTCCCATAGGAAAGCCTTAATTTTCCAAGTCAATAAATCTGAAAAACAGTATCTAGTAGACTGAAATGGTTATATTAAAAAGAAAAAAACAAACCTTCTAACTTTTTATGTAGACAATTTGTAACTCTGTAAGGATTTTAAGTCTCACTTTTTATTTTAGCATCTGAATATGTGTGTTTCTTTCTTCCTCCAGATGAGGTACAACATTTCAAGTTCATCTGGGATTTAGATAAAGTAAGTCTGTATGACTGGCCCTGGGACTAACCAGGGTGAGAGTGGTGATGGAGGGAAGAGAAAGACGGTAGATTCTTCTGCTATATTTTTGTTGGGAATATTTTCCACAGGTGCACAGAATAGAAAATCTAAGCAACTGTTCTCAAAATGCTTATGTATTAAATGCATGGATGGTGAGTTAGGTCCTGTGATGGAAAGGGCTCAGAGACAACTGGAAATTCAGCCAAATCCTTCCACTAAAGGGATAGATCATGGATAGGTACTATCAGTTAGGAGACTCTTCGAATAATTCTAGAGAAAGCTTGTGAGCACTGAACCAAGGCAGTGCCATACAACAAAGGTTCTCTGGAGGCTGTGAAGACATGTGAGAAACACTTCTGGGTAGCTACTTAATGGCCATTCCAATGCACTTCTATTAACTACCTCCTGTTGTAGCTGCTGAGAAAAGCCAAATGCTTTCTTTTCCAGCCTCCCTCGCAGCTACAATTGTTCATGTAACCTGATTCCATCCAATGAGACAAGAGAAAGTCAACTGGGGATAATCTAGGAAGGATTTTACTCCTTGATAAAGGGAGAGAAGACCATCATGCTGATTCTTTTTCACCTTCCACCTTGTTTTATGTAGCTGTCCACTCATTCTGGTTTTGGACATACTCATGTAGGCCTTACGTCTGCATTTGCAATGACCAATTTTGATCATGTGGGGAAGTTCATGAAAACTGCAGAGACATTAACTCAGGGTCCTGACACTGTGTTGCTTTTGACTCAGTTTTGAAACTACGTATGTCCAGATTTAACTTCTTCACAGTTTAAGAAACTGTTAGTTTTTTTGTTATTTTTGTTGTTGTAACTTGCAGCCCAAATCATTCTTAATTGAAATAGGATACATATAGCTTTCACTAGTCTTAGGAAGCAATGTGGACTGATGAGAAAGCAATAGGATTCGTTTGGAATCAGATAAAACTAGTTTCATCATTTACTAGCGATGTGAATTCAAGCAAGGTAATAAACATCTCAAAACATGAATTTCCACATGTGTTAAATGAGAGACTTGGACAAATTGATGCTAATATCATACCATGAAAATAATAAAAAAAATAGTTTGCTAATTTGCTAAAGGTAAAGAAAGTGTATGTGGGGGGTATGTGCATGCGGAATTACAGTGTATACTGTAGGGTCAACCAAAGAACTATATACTCCCAACCTTCCATAGATTGGGTTTAGTTGCCCCAGACATGACCCAGCATTGCATATTTTTAAAGAGCAAAACAGGAATTTATCCATGGCAATTCTGTTCTTGCCAAGAGCTTACCTCAGAGCATGACACCCTCTGCAGCACGTCAGAGGGGTTTTCTTGTTGCTTTAAAATGTAATTAGCAGCTGCATCTTACAGCCATTGTTAGCTCAGAGAACCTGGTCTCTGTGGAGCCTCTGCAGCATCTGCAGCTTTGCCTGGATGGGTGCCATGGCAACAGCTACACTTGTAGCACCAAGGATGTGCTTGTTTTTCTAAAAGCCAGGCACTGGCCTTCCAATTTGGGGGAAAATAAGCTTTCTATTTCCTAAATCCTGCCACAGAGCTCTCTAGCCTCCTTTCAGCCAGTCATGTTCTGATAAATAGATTTTCTCAAACTGGCTGTCCACAGAAACTCTGTGGCTTTAGGCTAGAACTTTCTGGGTTAGGACTTCCCTAGGTAGACCCTCATCAAGGTAGAATGCCCTGAATCTAGCAGAATGCTACTTCTGGAGGGAAAGAGAGAAATTTCATGATTTTCATCCCCTTCTTTAAAAAGTAGCTTTCTTTGGAGGCCACTGGCCAAATTCTTATCTGTTTTTTCTAGGAAACCAAATGAGCTCTGCCCCAAAATTAGCACTCAGTAAAATACTGTATGCAGGGGGATATTTAGCTGTTTGACAGTGCTTGGAAACTACATTGTATATATGCAACTTTTTTCCCAAAGAGGTTTAACCACTGTCTGACCACCATAGTGTCTCACTGTATTCAGCTCTGAGTTTGATCAGCCTTATCTATTATCCCTTCCCCAGCAGGCTAGACTACCAGGCCTGGAAGAAGAAAGAACGCCAATGAAAGCCAAGGCCAGGGCCCACACTTATGTAGAACAACCAGAGTTCCTAGAGTCTTCTCTCTTACTAAAAAGGGAGTTCTTGAAGATGTACATTTATTTTTTTCCTTTCCATGAAAGATCCTTTCCATGAATTTTTTTCCTTTCCATGAATAGTATCTTCAATTTAGAGAAATAACAGCCATCTCCTATTTGATTTTTCATACTCAGTACCTAGCATTTTGGGTGAAAGAGTAGTGGGGATAATCAGTTTGAGCCTAAATTGAGTTTATTTCTGGGATTTGGAGCTTTTTGGGAAAATCTACATTACCAGGGGGACAGGTTAACCAGGAGTCTATTTGCATGTAGAAATAAGAAACCTACTGGAGAAGAACTTCTCTGTAGGGATAGAGTCAGGGCGAGATAGCCCCAAATTTATGGTCTCAGTCATCAAAGTGGAAGGGTGGCTTTGAGAGTGGAACCGCATCCATACCTCATTTCTCCTCTGTCTATCCAAAGCTTCGGCAGAGGGGGAGCTATAAGTGAAAAACAAAATAAAATAGTAAAAACTGTTTTCACACACAAAAGTCTCTCATAGGAGCAATATCTTTGGTCTACTTTGGCACTGTGTATATTCTGTCACACTTGAGGAAGGACGTGGAGGGTTAAATAGGTGCCAGCAGACTCAGCAGCAGCAGTAAGTAGTAGAAGGAAAGGTAGCACAAGAGGGGCAACTGTCTGGGGACAGAGACTGAAAATAATGTCCAGGCAGGAACTGAGGAGCTGTGCAGGCACAGAGAGTTAATCATGAGAAAACATGAGACTTCCTAGAAAGACTCCCACAAACATGAGAGGGCAATTTCAAGGGTGCAGGTCTAGCCACAGTTGGGCCAGCACCAGAAAACCACAGCTCATTTAGTCAGTGGTCCTAGGCTGGCAAGCACTGGAATGAGGCATTGTACAGGTGTCCAATTCCAATACATCCTTGTAAGTGCCATGATGGATGGAATCCTAGCAAGACAGAAGACACAATCAAATCAGACTGTGAAGGTTAAGGGAAGCTTCTGAGAACAGGTGAATCTGTAAGTTGGCCTGGAAGAACAAATAGGAACTAGTTAAGTAAAAAGCATCTGGAAGGGGATTCTGGGTACAAGGAAGAATGTGTGCCAGGGTGAAGAGGCAAGAGACATGATGTGAGTAGAGATTAGAATTGGTTTGGTAAGGATAGAGCATAGTCTTTCTGTAGAAGAGTTGAGTGGTGGGAAGAGACGTAAGAGGGTGTTGACCATGTAGGCGGATGACAGATTGGGTGGCATGTTTTTAGTTGGGGGAGTGACATGATTAGATTTACTTTTCAGAGAACTACTAGCAGTGGCATGTGGGCAAACCATCTAGATATTCAAAGATGCGTTAGGAGATTCTTATAGCAAGTGTAGCATAAATTATGAGAATCTGAAGTAAGTAGTGGCAATATTGCAGGCGTTTTTTCAGAGAAGTTTCAACTGTAAGGATGTAATGTAGGTTCCACAAGTGTAAGGAGTTTGCAATATTCTGGGAATATAGACGCTTTCCTCGGAGATAGACAATCTTAGAGTCAAATCCTAAAACCTGTATTGACTGACCAAGTTTCCTTCAGTAAGATACATATACCAGCTATCTGATTCTATATTTTGTTCATTTATAAATGAAGATAATATTACCAATCTCAAGATGCTATGATGATTGAATAAAACATGAGGTATGTTTTATTGCAGATTAAGACGTATGACTTCCATTTCCTGTTCTTCTCACAGGGCATGTACAAAAACTTGCTATGCTATGGATACCTAAATCCAAATACTAATTATTATTTTTCTACCAATTCTATCCCCATTTAAATATTTCTATGGAGACATGACTCCCAAGAAGCTCAGGAAAGAGGTAGAAACAATAAGCAGTTGTCATATTCCCCTGTGATTTTTATGCCTACGTGAATATACATTTGGTAAGTCAAAGAGAGACGTCTTTCTAAAATGTGCTTTTTACTAACCCTTTTCTAAGGCCTTATCACCATAATTTTAAAGGTAAAAATATGAGAAAAAATTCTTGGAAACAAACAGGCGCATCTGAAAATCTTGGAGATAGAGCATATTGATTGACTTTTTGGATATTTTTAACTATGTACACCAATTTAACACACATTATATCAGCCGTCTCATTTTGTATTCATACACTTGATGGAGAATCAAGATCCTGCTGATATTGGAATAAGGAGCACTTTCAGTTCTAAGAAGTTCAAAGCTGAATTCTCATAAAAAAAATATTTTCCGATTTGTTCCTGATGGAGGAACGTAAAAGACAAAAACTGTATTTTGAGCCATAGAAGCAAGCATCGGATTCCCCTGGAGGGCTTGTTAAAACATAGACTGCTGGGGCCCAAACCTCGAGTTCTGATTCAGTAGGTCCTGACGGTACTCAGTATTTTCATTTTTAACAAGTCCCCCACTGGAGGCCTGTATTAGTCAACTCGGACTGCATAACACAATACCATAGACTGAGTGGCTTAAACACGTTTGTTTTCTCACAGTTTTTGAGGCTGGGAAGTCCAAGGTCAAGGTGCTGACTAATTTAGTTGCTGGTGAAGACTCTATTTCTGGCTTACAGGCAGCTGCCTTCTTCCTGTGTTCTCACATGGAGGAGAGAGCAGGAATACATGGGGAAGCTCTCTGCTGTGTCTTGTAAGGACACCAATCCCACCACGAAGGCCCACCCCTATGGCCTTATCTAACCTCTGTTTCCTCCCAAAGGACCTATCTTCAAATATTACAAGAGTGTTAAGGGTCCCACATATAAATTTTGGGAAGGATACACGTTTAGCTCATAATAGTCTGGTTTGGCTTACCCAAATTCATGCCCTTCTCACATGCAGAATACATTATTCCATCCCAATAGCCCCCAAAAGTTTTAAATCATTCCAGAATCAACTCCAAAATCTAAAATCCAAAGTCTTATTTAAATATCAAAATCAGATGAGACTTGGAGTATGATTTAATCTGAAGCAAAATTCCTCTGCAACTATGAACCTGTGAAACCAGAATAGTTATGTACTTCCTAAATACAATGGTGGGACAGGTATAGGATAGACATTCTCATCCAAAAGGGAGAAATTGGAAGAAGGAAAAAAGGAAGATGGATCCCAAGCAAGTCCACATGTTGGCAAGACAAATTTTATGAGCTCTTAAGGCTTGAGAATAATTCTCTTTGGTTTGATGCTCTGCCGCCTAGGCTCACTGGGGTGGCAGTGTCTCTACCGTACCTCAGCAGGGAGCCACCCCTTTGGCACCACAGCTCTGAAACTAAGGAGGAAACAGCCCTGAGCCTTGGGCCTGTGGTGAGAGCGGTAGCCTGGATAATCTTTCAATCTCCTTTAGAGTCGATCTTTCCTTTTCTTGAAGAATAAAGCATGTTTGCAGCTGGATATCTCTTTTCCTATTATTTAGCCCTGTGGAATCCCAAAGGTCTGACAGTTTTCTTTTATTCTCTCCCATTTGTTTTTTCTGCCCGCTTTAGTCCCAGTGGGTAGTATTTCTGATAATATAATCCCATCTCTATTCCTGACTTCAGGGGAGATGACAAATTAAGTTCATGAGTTATACCATGATCTCTTTCCTGCAGTATTCTTTTGAGAACAAGCTGTCTCTCTTTTTTTCCAATATGCATAGGCTGAGAATTTTCAAGTTCTGGTTTTTTTTTTTTTTTTTTTTTTAGCAATTCCTTCTTTAGTCATCTCTTCCTTGCATTTTACTGTAAGAAGTCAGGAGGAACCAAGCCACTCCTTCAACACTTTGCTTAGATATCTCCTCAACTATATATTCAATTTCATCATTTTCAAGTTCTACCTTCCACAAAAAACTAGAACACAGTTGGTTGCAAGCAAAGATTTTCCACCTTACAACAAGTATTGCCAATTGCCATTCCTCCATTTTCTGAACATCTGATCTTCATTTCTGTCTGAAATCTCACCAGAATGGCCTTCAATGTCCATATTTCTACCAACATTCTGTTTATGTAAGAATGTTCAAACTGGTCAAAAATTTTTATGAGTTTATTTGAGTTTGGGCCAAACTGAAGACATGCCAGGTAGCAACATCTCAAATGCTCTGGCAAATGGCAGTTTTGCAGTTCTTTTTATACATTTGGAATTAAGGAAGAGGTGTAAAGAAGATTACACAAAGGTGGGAGACAACAAGGTGGGGTATCTCTATGATTAGATTACAGGATAGTAAACAGGAGTATGTGCTCCTTTGAAGGTGGTGATGCCTCTGAGGGGACTGAAAAAGAGGATTACTCTGGCATTTCACAGGTGTGTTAACCTAGATGCACAAGAACAATGGACGGGGCTTGTTTAAGGCAAAGCTAAACTTTTTTATAGTCCTTGGGTATGACTGCCTACCATGACCTGCACAGTTAGGAATTTATAGTCAGATCACCCTGTGAGGTTGCTTTCCGTCACATTTATTACAGAGACCCTTTATTGTCTACAGATCTGTTCACAGCAATTCAACCTATGAATTTTGGAGGGAAACGAACATTCAGCCCATAACAACATGGCTGGTCTGGAGACCACACTGAGAGTCATAGAACTTAGGTCAACTGTTGCATGTTATCTCATAGACTTCCTTAGAATATTATTTAAAAAAAAGTACAGGCTGCCCCAAGACTTCTAATCTGCCTTAGTCCTAATCGGCATTTCCTAGACTTAACCGTGTTGAACCCTTTGCATCAAAGGGTCCCATTCTGTCTGTTCTCTGGCCTCACCACTGCATGGGCAAGGAGTCCATGAAGCCATGTGGTATGCCACCGTGGAGTCTGTGTCTCCCTTCTGTTACTGGAGAACAAGCCCTTCTCGGCGCGGTGTCCAGGTTCTTGGCATCTTGAGCAAAGAATTGAATGAGACAAAGAAATGCAGTGGTGAAAGAGTAGTTTATTAGAAGTGAAAGTACACTCCAAAGAGATAGGAGCAGGCCTGAGCAACAGAGTAGCTCAAAAGGTGCTGACTGGCGAGGACTTGGAGTTTTTATTTCCTTCTCTTCTAGAATAGGCTACTCCTCAGTAATTGTGGGGCTGCTTGATACCTTTGATTGATAATGGCTAGTGGTTATGGAAACAAGGGCAAGTTTGGGCAGAGAGGGGAGGTCTTTTTGGTGGTCATTCCCCGTAGACTATGTTGGATGTGCAGGAATGTTACCTGATGTATCCAAGCATCTCGGAGACCCAATTCCTGTCTCTAACTGCTGCCTTACCTCCCCCTTGAGAGACGTGATTCCCATAAATCTCTATGGGAAGTTGAGGGACAGGAGATCTCTTCTTCTGTATCTGCTTCGTGCTGAATGTGGCCATTGTCCCTGCCTATTGGGGATTCACGGGACTCTCTCCTTATCTGATCTTAGATGAGGGGAAGGGGTCTTGAGATCCACCTGGAGGACCATGTTGACTTCTGTGGTCCGGATGTACTGGAAATTTTGGTGGGGCATCACTTGTATCCTAATGGCTCCTAGAGGAAGAGAGATAAATTTTATATTTTATTTAAAAAAATTTTTTAAAAACTTTTATTTATTTTAAGTGTGTTTTTCCAGGGCCCATCAGCTCCAAGTAAAGTAGTTGTGTCAAGTAGTTGTGGAGGGCACAGCTCACAGTGGCCCATGTGGGGATTAAACCGGCAACCTTGCTGTTAAGAGAACCGCACTCGGACCAACTGAGCTAACTGGCCGTCCTGAGAGATAGATTTTAGTTAATAGAGTTAAAAGTGTTGGCCCAAGAAGCAGGACTCAAAGCCATTGATACAGAGTGACAGTGTGATAAAAAAATCGTTCAGCTTCATGGAGCCTGTGGCTTTTCTTCTAGTTTAACCGGTCATTCAGTTATTGTTCCCCTGGGAGCTAGGCCTGGAAAGAACACTGTGCTACAATGGCCATAGTCAACAGACATTAATCACGAGCTCTAGGGTAATTATCTAAAGCAGGGGGAAGGAGATTTCTATGATTCAGGTTAAAAACAATCTATTATTTATGATTAAGAAGCTGATTTGAAAAATGATTATAACCAGGGGCTACAGAGCCAAAACACTAGGGAAAAGAAAACTTAGAGTTTCTATAGTGACAAGCCCTTTTGTTTGATCCGTATCACTTCCAGACCATTCCTCTGAGTTCCTGGGATGTAGGAATTCCCTATTCAAAAGGCCCTGAGTCCATTTCTTGAGTCTTTTCCCAGAATGGGGGTAATAGGAAAAGAAAAGAGCAGGTCTACACAAGGATGGGAGTGGCGTTTTGAGGATCCTGAGAATTCCTGAGAATTCTACCTTTGAACCTGATCTTCTACATTACCATGAAGGCATATTTGTGAAGACAGAGAACAGAACATGTTAAAACCCCTTTTCTTTCGGTCTGATTTATAATTTTAAATACTCGTATATACAGACGGCACATGGAAATCCTTTTGGACTCTTGCCCTGGGCTCCACAAATGTTATGACAGGACTGTTGTCTTAACTCATAATAAAGCAGTCAGGAAACGTTACCCAAGGTCTTGTAACTTATGAAACACTGATGTGTCTTTATATGCTCCATACCAATTCTACTCAAATTGTGGTCCCCAGATGGGCCGCATCACCATCACTTGGGAGACTGTTAGAAATGCAAACATCTGTTGGCCCCACCCCAAACATACTGAATCAGAGTCTGGGGATGTAGCTGAGGCATGTGTGCTTCACTAAGCCTCTTGGATGATTCTGATGCTTGATAAAGTTTGAGAATTGTGCTCTGAACTGCTGCTTCTGAAATTTTAATGTGCATAAAAATCCTCTGGCGACTGGGATCAAATGAAGTATCTAATTCTAGGTTGGGAACTAAGATTCTGCAGTTCTAACAGGCTGCTAGGTGATGGCAGTACTACTCGTTTCTTGTCCTGATTTTAAGTAGCGAGGCCAGAGCACTCCAGACTGTAACGATAATTAGGGTGTGGAAGAGACAGCCCACTTTCAGTGTCTCAGGCCCATCTTCCGACTGGACCTCAGACAATGAAATGTATGGTTATAGACAGAGGTTGAGGGAGAAGCTGAGCCTCCTGCTATGCTGGAGAGCACTTCCCCTGTACCCTGTATAACAGTCAAGTCCCAGGCCCTGCTTCCTGGCAATGTCAAGGGGAAGCGGGATGACCTCATGTAATGGTGCTTCTAGGCCAAAGGGACCATTGCAGTCTCCCAGAGATCTCAACCCGAAGGACCAAAATGGACCAAGTATGTCATAAGGCTCAAGGGCCAGAGAGAGCCCTTGCCTCCCCCTCCCTATTCCTGGGCACTGGGAGAACCTGGGGTGGACTGAAGTTAAGCTCTACATTGCTTGAGGTGGGAAGTTATATTCTGAAATTACTTGTAAATTGAGCTGTAGAAAAATCAAGTGTTAATATTTCCTGAATGGCTGACTTTTTGGATTGAGATTAGTTTCCACTATAGGACTGCCACAACAAAATGCCACAGACTAGGTGGTTTAAACAACAGAAATTTATTTCTCACAGTTCTGGAGATGGGAAGTCCAAGATCAAGGTGTTGCAGGTTTGGTTTTTCCTGAGGCCCCTCTCCTGGGCTTGCAGGTGGCTACTTGCTCTCTGTGTCCTCACGTGGTTGTTTTTACCTCTGGGTGCATGCATCCCTGGCGTCTCTCCCTTTTCTTATAAGGACTCCAGTTTTATTGGATTAGAACCTTCCCCTCATGGCTGCATTTAACCTTAATGAACCCTTTAAAGGCCTATCTCCAAATGTATCCACATTCTAAGTACTGGTGGTTAGGACTTCAGGCTGACAGTTGGGGGAACAAATTCAGCCCAGTTCAATATACCATCATCTGGTATGCAAGAAGCCGCTGAGCTGGCCTGGAGGTTGAGTCTGGTGTTGGAATGGCTTAGCTGTTAGTGCAACCTCTTTCTGGAGCTTTAAGTGGCTTGATAACTATCTTAGACCTTAAGATTTATTTGTTTTGTTTTTGAATCTGCTCTGTCTACCCAGAGTGGGACCATGGTGGCTCTTCTCCTCCCCACAACCCGAGGTTCCCCACACCCTCTCCTGCAGCCCCTGCTCTCCCCTACCCTGCTGGGCAGCCCACTTGCTCCTGAGCCAGGCAAGTTGTCTTCAGGTTTGGCCAACATCTTAGGTTTCACTTCAAAGCTTTGCTACCCTGTAGGTATGCAGAATTTACCTCCCACTGCAGCTACTTTTCTAATCTGATGGTGTCCACCTACCTGTTACAAGTCATCTTTCTAGGATGGCTTACTTCATTTTTGGTGGACTGATTACTTAGGTGTTTCTGTTCAGAGACAAAGCAGCTAGAGTTAGAAGAAGGGAAAAGATCTCTTTAAGTCAGTATCCTTTCTTCTTGCCTGTCAAGCACCCTCACATTTCAGAAGAGGCTAAACAGTGGCTTGTTTTGCTACCATTAAAGAGTATCCCCTTTAAGAACCATTTGCTCTGAGGAGAAAAAGGCTTAATGAAGTTCCCTGATAACAGAATCTCCTAAGTGATGTTTGAGATGAGTGACTGAGTTTGGAGGAGTACCCTCTTTTTAGGGACACACTTTACCTCTGGTCGCCATATTTAGGATCTTAGAGAAGTACTGAAAGATGCACAAAGCAAGCAGAAAAGATCAAATGCTCTTACAGAACAGCTCTGAAATGACGATTTTATGGTGACTCTGGAAACCAAGGAGTCCGACCCTTTCTAGAGGGTGAGGGTCAGGTGTGAACATCACAATATTGTCTTAAATTGCAGCATGAGTATTGGCGCTTTTTGGTGTTCCAGTCAGATACTCAGGGGATGTTTTATCATTTCTGTTTGACAAGTCTTCTCATTCTCCTGAGTCTCTTTCTGGCTTTGCAAAGTCTCACAGCTAATACGTTGCAGAAGCAGGGCTAGAACCCAGGTGCGGCCCACTGCACTCATCACCAGTTTCTACAATGAGCTCTAAAGACTCGGCTCTTCTATCAACTTCATTGTCGGAGAAGCATGCAACAACTCCGTTTATGAGAAACCTCCATTTCCCACAGAGGTTACGTGTACCCCTAGGCTGACAGGCAACTTAAATCTCAGCCATACGGACGGTGGTAAATTAACCTGTGCTGGGCCTCTGATATTTCCCTGCCTCTGAATTGATTGTGGTGCCTGATTTGAGAAGTTAGGAGATTCTGTCTCTTACCGATGCCTAACGCAGAGCCTCACTTACACTGAAAGTCCTCCTGGGTATCAAAAATGTTGAAATAGAGAATCATGGAATATGATAATTTGACAAAGGGAAGATTTGAAGCCCTCCAAGTGTATCATATCATCTGGTGCTTATGGGCCACATTGTGTCTTCCCCACCTCCAAATTCATAAGCTGAGGTCCTAGCCCGCAATGTGGTGGCATTTGGAGATGGGGCCTCTGGGAGGTAATTAGGGCAAAAACCGAAATGTTAGTGCATTTCTCAGTCATAAAGTAAGACTATTAGAATAATAATCTTTATTCCCAGTGACAGGCTTTAGAGGTAGCTGAGCATGAAACCTTTATTTTTATCAACTGATGATTAGAAAAAAGACTCTTCTGGGATTGTTTAAGGCCCAATGCACTGGCTGTGTGCTCTTGTAGTCCATGGACCTCAGTTTTCATTATTAGACCCAGATAGGAGAGAGGGACCAGAGGGGACAGGGGTGACAACTGGGCCTGGAGAGAATTTGGGATATATTCTAATCATTATTTGCCAGCTTAATGGTCACAGGTATCCTAGGATGGGCACCTATATTCTGAGGAAGGAAAAAGGGAAAGAATATACCCCTACTGGATTAACAGTGATATCCCAGCCTCTCACTGGGAGCAGGAAGGTGATGTGCTGCAGGGAGCCCTCCAAAGGCAGTAAGGGGCAGGTAGTGCAGAGGAGAGAGCAGGGCCGGGGAACTCATTGTGGGACTGAGTCTGGCCTCAGCCTCCATCCAGGTGACTATGAGTTAGAAGAAGCCACTTCTCTGTGCTGATAACAGCACTTCCCTTGGAGGATGGTTTTGAGGGCAGGTGATAAGTCAGAGAAATTCCTCATCAACCTTTCTATCTCTACAGGCACCACGTGTGCCTGGCCTCTATCAACTCTTGTCTGGGCGACAATGCCCACCTAACTGCTATCCCTGCTTTACTCTTCCCTTTCCAGCCAATTCTCCTCACAGAAGCTAGTATATCTTAAACATAGATCACGTCAGTTTTCCCTGCTTAACATCTCTTAATTCTGTGGCCACATAATCAAATCCAAACTCCTATCCGTGGCTTTTAAGGTTCTGCCAAATCCAGGGTGTGCCACGATATTTGAGCCTTATCATCTTATTGTGTTCAGCTCTGCTTCCTTTTCAGTTCTTCAAACATGCTAAACACTTTCCTGCCTCAGGGCCTTTGCGTTATACTATACCCTCTGCTTAGAATGCTCTTGCCTCCTCCCTTCCCTTAGCTTGTTTCCTTCTCATCTTTCAATTCACAGACAAGCATTTCTGGATTACTTTTCTGCCTCTCTTGTTCACAACAGTCAGTATCAGTTGTAATTGTTTTGTCCCCCCCACCCCCTTTTTAAAAATCCATTTCCCCCCAATAGAATGGACTCTACATTTAGGATAAGGACCATGTCAGTCTGCTTTGCCATGTATTCTCGGTGCTTACCATAGTGCCTGATATAATAGGCACTGTACAGATACTACCTGAATAAAGGAATTCATGAAAAAATGAATCTTACAACACTTAAGTTACAGACTTAACTTTAAAAAATAAAAAATTTACCCCACGGGTGTTGCAGTTTTTTCCCCCTTGGCATTGAGTTGAGAGTGGAATTGCAACATGAGCGTTCACCTACGCATTCCTTTTCGTTTTGCCTGTAGCCATGAAGGCTAGAAAAAACACCCTTATACATAGTTAAATACTAAAAACTACACACACACACACACACACACACACACACACACACACACAGATGACTACATCATTGTTTAAAGATATTGTATGTACACACGTGTGTGTAGGTGTGTGTAACCTCTTTAAACATTGACATAGTCTAAATACTAGTACATAAACAACAGGAAAGGACCATTTTAAATATAAATAAATGAGTCCAACAAATGAAGATTTTCAAAACAACATACTTTAAAATACATACTTAAAGGATAGTAAATCTATTATAATTATTAACACGAAGGCATGAAAATTGTATTTTCTCTGTTATTTATACTGTCTAAAAACATTGTTTTGCAAAAATATTTTAGGCTTAGTTCCAACCACATGAAAGCAGGTATTAATGAAGGTAATTTTGTACACGTTAACATCGGGAGGAAAATGCTTCTGGGATCACACTTTCAAAAAGGCTGTTGAATAGGGTTCATTGATGACACAGAGGACAAAGTTGTAGATTCATAGAGGAACTGAGCTAACCCTTAAAATCACATCTTTTGAAAGATGGCTTTGGGTGGCCGGATAGCTCAGTTGGTTAGAACGTGGTGCTAATAACACCAAGATTACCGGTTCGATCCCTGCATGGGCCACTGTGAGCTGCGCTATCCTTAAAAAAAAAAAAAAAGAAAAGAAAAAAAGATGACTTTGCCGCATGGGTGCTGGTGGTGGCAGTGGAGATGACACTGCTGGTGACGGTGATGACAGCGGTAGTGTGGATGGATTTAAAGGTGATGATACAGATGATAGTGGTGATGCTAGTAGCACTAATGCTGGTGGTGGCAATGCTTCTGCTCATAGAGGTGTGAAGAAAAAGTATGTCAGAGAATTTAGAATATTCAAAATAGTAACTGATATGGGGAAACATGAAGATAAAGAAGAAGGCAGGAGCACTATACTATGTTAAGAAGTTTGTACTTTATCCTACGAGGATGATATGATCTAATAAATGTAGTAGCTGGAAGAATGGGATTTGGGTTAGAAAGTTCATTCTGACAGCAAGGAGATAAAGGGTTGCAGTGGAAACAGTGCCTTAATTCGTCATAGGGCAATTTCTTCTCAGTTCTGATCTATCTGAGCCCTGAATTCTCTTTCTTTTTATTTGTTTTTAAGAACAGTTTATTGAGGTATGGTTGTCATATAAAAAGCTGCACATATTTAACATACACAACTCAGTGAGTCTGGGGATAAGTATATACTCATGAAACCATCACCACTATTAAGATGTGTCCATTACCTTCCAAAGTTTCCTCACACTGCCTTTGTTATTATTACTTTTGTGGTAAGACTGTTTTACAGAAGATCTAACATCTAGAAAATTTTAAGTATACAGTACAGTATTGTTTGCTATAGACACTATGTTGTATAGATCTCCAGAAGTTATTTTTCTTGTAGAAATGAAACTTTATACCCTATTGCCATCACCTCTCTATTGTACTTTCCCCACCTCAGCCCCTGGCAATTACCATGCTACTCGCTGCTTCTATGAGTTTGACTGTTTTAGATTCCACATATAAGTGAGATCATTCAGTGCTTATCTTTCTGTTTGGCTTATTTCACTTAGCATAAAGTCCTCTAGGTCCATGTTGCCAGAAATGGCAGGATTTCCTTCTGTTTAAGGCTCAATAATATTCTATTGTATGTATATACCACATCTTCTTTGTCCATTCATCTGTCCATGTGTATTTAGGTTGTTTCTATATCTTAGCTATTATGAATAATGCTGCAATAAATATGAGAGTGCAGGTATTTCTTCAAGATCCTGATATCATTTCCTTTGGATAAATACCCAGAAGTGGGATTACTAGATCATATGGTAGTTCTATTTGTAATTTTTAAAGGAACCTCCATACTGTTTTCCATAATGGCTATACCAATTTACATTCCTACCAACAGTCTACCAGGGATTCCTTTTCTCCATAAAGTTGACAACACTTTTTATCTGTTGTTTTTCTTTTTAATTCTTCTTCTTCTTTTTTTAACGATAGGTAGTTTTTAACTTGTGAGGTGATATCTCATTATGGTTTTGATTTTTATTTCCCTGATGATTTGTCATGTTGAGCATTTTTTCATATACTTGTTGGCCATTTGTATGTTTTCTTTGGAGAAATGTTTATTCAAGTCCTTTCCATATTTTTAAATTGAGTTATTTGGGGTTTTTTTGCTATTGAGTTGTAGAGGTTCTTTATATATTTTGGACATTAATCCCTTATCAGACATATGGTTTGCAAATATTTTTTCCCATTCTATAGGTTGCCTTTTCATTTTGTTGATGGTTTCCTTTGCTGTGCAGAGAAGCTTTTTAGTTTGCTGTAGTCCCACTTGTTTATTTTTGTTTTGGGTGCCTGTGCTTTTGGTGTCAAATCCCAAAAAAATCATTGTCAGGGCAAATGTCAAGGAGGTTACCCCTGATGTTTTCTTCTAGGAGTTTCATAGTTTCAGATCTTAAGTTTAAGTCTTTAATCCACTGAGTTGATTTCTGTGTATGGTGAAGATATGGGTCCAATTTCAATGTTTTGCATGTGGATGTCCAATTTTTCCAGCACCATTTATGGAGGAATATTCTTTCTCCATTTTGCATTCTTGGCATCCTGTCATAGGTTAGTTAATCATATATGTGTGGATTTATTTCTGGTTTCGCTACTCTGTTCTGTTGGTCTACGTGTCTGTTTTTATGTCAGTACCATACTGTTTTGATTGCTAAAACTTTGTAACATAATTTGAAATCAGGAAGTGTGATGCCTCTAGCTGTGTTCTTCTTTCTCAAGATTGCTTTGGTTGTTTTGGTTTTTGTGGTTTCATATGAGTTTTAGCCTTGTTTTTTTTTCTCTTCCTATGATAATGCCGTTAGAATTTTGATTCTGTAAATCAAAATTGCATAGACTCTGTAGATCACTTTGGGTAATGTGGGCATTTTAATTATATTAATTCTTCTAATTTGTGAACACAGGATGGATTTCCATTTATTTGTGTCTTGTCAATTTCTTTCATTAATATTTTATAGTTTTCAGTGTACAGTTCTTTTACCTCCTTGGTTAAATTTCTTTCCAAGTATTTTTTTTTTTTTTTTGATGCTCTTGTTAGTGGGATTGTTTTCTTACTTTCTTTTTCAGATAGTTCACTGTTAGTGAATAGAAACACAATTGATTTTTGTATGTTGATTTTCTAACACTTTTTTGGTGGAGTCTTTAGGAATATATATTTATATTTATATTTATATTTATATTTATATTTATATTTATATTTATATTTATATTTATATTTATATTTATATTTATATTTATATTATTATACTTTTTTAAAATAAAAATCCAATTATTATCCTAAGAAAGCACAGGCAAAACAAGTTAATTTAAAATAGGAGGAAACTAAATACAATTCCCAGCTTGGTCAAATCCTTCTTACTTACTTAGTCCAGGTTCACCTGTTTTCTGCCTGTTTGTCTGGGCTGGGCACTAATATGTCCCCCCTTTTTTTTCCTCTTTCCCCATACAGGATGTTTCAGACCAAATAGATATGTCTTTTTGTAACTCCTTAGTTCTTTTACTAACTTGTTGACCAGTCACATTACTTGCAAACCATGGTTGAGGGTATAATTTTACCCCAAATGACATAACATCTGTTTTGAACTACTATTCCACCTGTAGCTGAAACACTTTTGGATAATGCAGGACTAACCATTTCTGGCATTTTCTCAGATAAATTTAGGATTTCCCCCTTTCTTTCTAGGATCTCATCTAAATTTTGTGGGTGGTGATGTGGCTTACGTGGACCACTCTCATGTGTGGATATGAGACATTATATTCTTGGTTGGCATCCAATGTTGATGTAAACCATCTTTTTTTAAATCAGCATTTGTTTTGGGGCATCTACTAAAAGGCCAAACATCTCAAAGGACTTCTAGTCAATACTAGTGGCTGTGTGCCTTCATATGGCTGTGAGACTCTTGTGGGCCTGCCTCTACTACATCACAGAAGTGTCACACGGGAAAAAAGTGGGCACCAGGTGAGGACATGTAGGAAGTGTCTCTTTGGCTGTCCTGGTTGTCCATTGCCTCTATTTCCCATTCATTGATGGATATTGCTTCCTCTTGCCATGAGTGGTGTTGTGGAGACCCCAAGCATTTACCATATATCCTTCCAGGTACACAGGAGGACTACAGTTAGGCAGGGCTGTGTGATTAGTTCTGGCTATGGGCTATGTGAATGGAAATGGCATGCTGCTTCTGGGCCAAAGCATTTCATTGCTGAGTGCAAGACACTCTAGTATTCTTTTCCTGTTGCAGTGACTGAGAAGGCCATGTTTCCAGCAGAAAACCTACAAGAATAGTGGGATCTCTCTGAGCCTGAGTCCGCCATGTATGGTGTGGCACAGAGCCTTTCACTGACCTGCCTTTCTCATGTAACGTGGCACTATGTCTTAGAGATGTGGCATTGTTAGTTATTGTAGCATTACCCACCTTCTCCTGATTAACCCTGATGGCATGGGGATTTCTCTAGGGCTCCAGATTAAAAAACAAAAAAGGCCATCCTGCCATTTCTCCTCTAGATGCTCGGGGATTCCTTAAAGAAACATTCCCCATCTTTTGGCTTTAACTAGGGTATATGGACCAGGTGTCATATAATCCTGGATTCTCCATTAGTAGTAGCACTTCTTCCTAACTTTTTTCATTGCCTTCTCTCTGATTATTTGATTGTTGAAATAATTGAGATTTTCCTGTACTAATGAATTAACATCAATTCATGTGCTATTCTAAATAGACCGGAAGGGATAAAAGTTATGCTACCTTCACTATTGTTAGTATATGAGATGTGGTTAAATAAGAGTCAATCAGCTTTTGACAGTTATAGAGGAATTTCAGGAGTCTCATAATAATATCTTAAAGGAAAAAAAACACTAGACGTGAAGAAATTAAGAAATAAAGAAGGAAACCAATATTGAGTCATGTTTTGTGGCAGGTGTTATGCTCGGCCTTTTCATATATAGCAACTTTTCACACTTAAAACAGCCCTGTGAGATAGGCAATGTGTCTAGAAATGAAGAAATTGAGGCTCAGAAAAGCCAAGTAACTTGCCTAAAGTTGAATATTTTATCAATGGCAGAATCAGGATCTAAACCCAAGCCCTATTAATTCCAAAGACCAAGCTATAAACAATAGGTAACTGAACAGACAAATTAAAACTTTTTTTTGAAGTCACAGGCACATAAAGGATTTCAAACAGGTCAAAGCCACATAACTAATATGATACGCTTTCTATTATTCTGATATGTCTATGAAGGAACTATTTTAAATGGAGACAATAAACAGAAAAACAGCTTGGCTTTCGCTATTTTAACCATCATTTTAGACCAAAAGCCAGAATACTATGTGTACATTGCTGAGATTTCTTGGAAAATTATTTCGTTCTAATCAAATTGCATATTGATTAATATCAAAGAATGAAGAAAACTAAATCATCCTATCACATAGTCATTTCAATAAGTACCTGTGGACTAAATGAAACAGTTCTGATAATGAGAGTTTTGGAAAAAACAGACACTAAAGTATAGACGCCAGAGATTTAAAAAATACATTTGATAGAAAAATATTACTTGAATTAAGAATAACCATTAATAGCTAGAATAAATGTTTTGTAATGTATCCAAAAATATTATGTATCTTTAGATCATTGTAAAATAGAACCAAGTTAACCCTTACTATCAGTTTGAGTGTCAAATATAGAAAGAACGAGAAGAGACAAAGAGATGTATGCTACTGTTTTGAGTAGGGATTTATTTTAGTGGATTATTTATGTTAATAAACAATAGTCTCAATCCAACAAACAAATTCTCATAGGAGTTTTTCCTTTTACTTTGATTTCTTCGGTACTTTTAGCAGGAAAACATTTTAAGAAAATGAATGCTTTTATTTTTAATGTCACATCAACTAGAGAACTATTGATACAGTATAGAGATCACATTGTTTTCATGGCACCAACCATTTGGGTCAATGAAAAATGAGATGAGCCTGTTATTGTAATTCAATAATTGATTTCTTTGCAATGTGTATAAAATTTCTGAACCCATGACTTGGGTCATAGTTATTATGTTCATTGCCCTATAAATTAATAGCAGTTTTCCTATATGGTAAATTAATCCTTAGTGAATGACTTCTGAAAAAGACACATAAATGTATGCCTTCCTGTTTGGGAGGAAATTATTATTATTTATGTGAATGTTCAAATTAATGAAAGGATCCAAGGAAATGTTAGGAGTAACCTCTTGATCTTGTTATGTGGGTGAGAATCAAGCTGCTTGTCATCAGTTAGTTTCAAGTTATGACTTTTCCTCTTTGCCGCTTGGCCACTGTCTCGCTTCATTACCAAAATTTATGGGAAACGATTTTGTGGAAAATTACTTCATTTTAGCGTACAAACAAACCAACTGAAACCAAAAACTTTCTGCACGTGGAATAAAGTGTATTAACTACTCAGTAAGAATATATTCTGCGTGGGTGAGGAAGAAATTTTAGCATGGAAATAGCTACTGTTCTCTGTAAGTTAGCAAAGAATCCTAACACTCTGATAGCTGGGGTCAGGGCTGGGCAACTAAAGGACACTTCAAGGGCACTTGAGTCACATTAGAAACAGCCCCAGCCCCACTGTCTGCCTAATTAGGTTGCCCATGGACATTGAATTTAGCATATTGAATCCCTATTATGAGCAAAGGATTGTGTTTGATGTGTATCTGCGTTAGCAGGAGAGGTCGATTGGGGTCAAGAAAAAATCTTTTGGGTTTGTAAACACCGTGGTGTCATCTAGCCCCTTACTCTTGAGAGGCTGCTGAGAAAGGTCCTCAGAGGTTAATTGGCCTCCCCCAATGTCATACTGCTGCTGTGATGGCCAAAACTGGGACTATCCCACAAACGTCCTGAATTTCAGTTTAACTCTATTTCCACTTCATCCTGTCTACCCAAATGTCTGCTTTCTGCTTACTTTGCTCAGTAAAGAGATGGTTCCTCTCTACCTCTCATTTAACTGATGCTGTGAATGGCCACAGCATCATTGACCTTAGCCATGTTGAGTTCTTTGCAAAAATCAACTTGCCTGTCTCCAATCTTCCCCCGGGGGGTAAGCATTTTGATACTCAGATACCAAGAAGAGGTCCTGAGACCATGGTGGCTATACTTCACATTGGTCAGTTACAGACTTTAAGTGTTTCACTTCCCTCCTGGGAAGGACACAGAGCTGGGGCATTGAATGCAGCTGGTTTTCCAGGCACTGATATGAAATATGGGAATGAAGTGGGCTTGGCTGAGGCTGGGGCGGGGGAGAGGGGGAGCAAGCAGGGAGCTAAGAGTGAAAGGGGGCTCTGGAACCAAAACCATCTGGATAAAGCAACAAATCCCACAGGGGCTAGGCAGACTCAGAGTGAGGGGCCTGGGCCCATCTCTTCCTTTTTACTTCCTGCCTCCATGACTTTGCTGGCACCAGAGGGCCTAATTGGATCCATGCCACAAAGGGGAGAGGATTCCCCTTACTTCAGATCTTTGTGGTGGATGAGCAAAGGGCTATCATTGAGGAGAGTTGAGCCCTGTTAAAGGAATTATGTTTTCATGACACATTTGGGACCATTTAGGAAAAAAAGCTTCCAAACTTTTCCTAAAAGTAAAATAAAACAAAAAAATAAACTGACAAAAAATAACTCTTACAATTGTTTCCAGTATTTTCAGTGCCATAGAAGACATCCCCCGAAAAAAATGCCAATTCCAAGTACTATAATGAAATTGCTGCTTGACTTGTAGTCATTGCATCTAAGGATCACTTCTGACTAACAGTTCGACAAATCTAAATGTGCCAAACATGACATATTTTAGAAACAGGTGTTTTACTTGAATTTCAATTAAAAAATATCTCTTAATCCACCCAAATTTTTCAAAGAGAGCAAGAAAATAATACAAAATTGAAGGAATTCAGCAGTCATTAATTACTCTATTGCTTTTGAAGATTCTCTTCAAAACTTAAGAAGTTCTTCCAAAGGCTCAGCTAAGTAGGAGAGAAAGTATTTCCCATGTGGTTGTTCAAGAATGTTCTTCAGGTATACATATTAGGTTCCATTTGAAATGTACTAATATAGTAGATTCCAGCTGTGAAATTTTTATTGCAGATTCACATCAATAAACATCCAAAAGAAACAGATGGCAAAGTATTGCTACACATGCAAAACTCAGATTCTAAAGATATAAATATTTATATGTATTTTTTATATTTAAGAACATGGAGAAAAAGACTATAATGTTGTACTTGGTTTACATGGTCCCAATTCAGTATCAGTAAAAGATATACATTTTCGTCAATAAAAAGCCTTCAAAATAAAGTTAGAAGCAAAAAATGATGACCCTGACAAACCATGTATTAAATGTAAACAAAATAAAATAGCACACACACACACACACACACACACACACACACACCCCAACCCTGAACAACAAGAGGGCTGTGATTTGAGTGAATTTAGTAAGTAAAAAGATCCAATCCTGAAAATAATTATATTTATAAGTAGCCTCCAGAACAAACAATTAAAATATTCACCAGTGAGTTACTTCAAATATTTATACAGGTTGAATAAAAATAAGAAAAAATTGTCTTTATCCCTATCAAAATGATAAGACAGGTCCCTTCCTTTCAATAATCAAAGCCATTTGTTACTTTCTAGTGGACTATCCCTCCAATTTATTAATATAGAAGTACAAAGGACAATGTGAGACATTCACTCCTTTTTATGTTAGTGACAAAAGAAGGGTATGGCATATCAGCACTGCTTACTGATCTACAAATAACTAATGGTCCTGGATAATGCAGAAAGGCAAAAAATTGAAATCAGAGATAGAAGGATTGGAAGGAAGAACAAAGTTGTCATTGTTTGCAGATAGTATAATAATTTGCATAGAAGACACAGCATAATAAACAGGCAGAAGTTTTCTAGTTAAACTTAGAAAAGTCTACCATAGCAATAATTTACTAGAAAATGCTACAGAAAAACAGACACTATAACAACAAAAATTATAAAGTGGTTGGAATTAACATATAAAGGATACAGACAATTATGATAAAAAATTTTTAAATCTTAAGGAGACCTAAAATAAGACCTGAATAATTGGAGATCTATAACATATTCATGACAAGATGACAGGGTTGTAAAAACATAATTTGTCCTCAGGTTAATCCATAAATTTAACATAATTTTAATAAAAAAACTCTTGTGATGTTAGAGTGAAGATTTTCTTAAACATAATGTGAAAATTGCAAAAATAAGGTAAAAAAATGGTAGACTTAATTATATCCAAATTAAGGATTTTTAGTTAATAAAGAACACCTTATTCAAATGTAACAGAACGAGGATGAACTTGAAGATGTCTACTACACATTAATAAGAGATTACTATCTAAGACATGCAATGAAGGAATCAATAAACCAAAGAAAATGATCAAAAGAATTGAGTAAATAATCCACAGAAGGAGAAATCTAAATAGGTAACAAGTATGTGAAGAGATGTCTAATTTCAGTAGTAATCAGAGCAATGCAAATGAAAACAATAACAAGACCCACTTTACAACCATCAGATTAACAAGAGTTGGAAAGTTGGATAATATCAAGTGTGGGCAAACAGAAATTCTCATGTATCCCTCCTGAGAAGGCCAAGGAGCAATCTCTGAAGAACAATATGGCCATACTTGGCAATAAGCAGTGGATGCAAGTAATGGAATACCACATAACAGTCGGATGCAGTTTCCTCCTGGAAACTGAATGACATATAACTCAATACTATTTATATAAATTGAAATCACACTCACATATCTTTCCAAGACACATTTAGATCCAAGGACATATATTAAACACATTAGAATTAATGCCTACAGAATAGGGGGAAGAGAAGTAAGTGTGTGATTGGCTTATGATGGAGAAAAATAACAGAAATCAGACAAGAGAAGGGCTTTGCATGGATTGATGATGGGAGAAAGCCAGAAATAGAAGAGTATTGTACTCAGCACTCTCTGTCTGAAGTCCAAAAGGAGAACAACAACAACACAAAACAAGGAATGCGCCCCACAAGCCCATGAGGCTGAGTGAGGACTTGGAGCAGTAGAAGGTGCCTCTAGCGGGAGTCCCTGAAGCGCTTAGAGCAGGAACTCTGTGCCCTTTCCCGGCTCTGCGACAGGGTGGTAGGTGAGAGGGTGCTCAGAGGGGCTGAGCCTATTCCACCAGACATCAATGTGTAACAAGCTTAGACCTGATTCCAAGTTTCTTTCTGTGATCCCTGTACCTTAGTGAAATGTATTTGTAATGGGAATAATTTGATACTAAAAGCATTGGAATTGCTAGGTGAGTGCTCGCTGCCATGGCAAGGCGTCTTAGTTCAGGCTGCTGTAACAAAGTACTACAAACTGGATATCTGTACACAACAGAAATGCATTTCTCACGGTTCCGGAGTCTGGTAGTTCAAGGTCAGTGTGCCAGCATGCTCAGTTCCTGGCGAGAGCCCTCTTCGGGGTTGCAGACTACTCACTTCTCCTGGTATCCTCACAGGTCAGATTGCAGAGAGAGGGAGCAAGCTCTCCCCTGACTCTTGGAAGGGCACTAATCCCATTCTCAAGGGCTCCGCCTTCATGATTCATGACGTCGTCTAATCCTAATCACCTCCCGAAGGCCCATCTCCTACATAATACCGTAACATTTTGAGGGGACACAAACATTCAGTGCATAACACACGGTACATAGACTCAGGGACAATACCTCAAGGGGTACTTTGTGAGAGCATGTAGCAAGCCTCTCCTTCTGAACGAGAGCTTACTGAGGAACAGAAGGCCCCAAACACACGCCTCTCTCCAGGACCTTTGCAGTAATTTATTTGTCCTCTTATTAGTCCCACCATTTTAGAGCAGTTCCTCTTCATATCAGAGCAGCATAGCCAGAGATTCTGCATCGTAGGGGTGAAGTGGGCATCAGCCTTGGCCCAGAGTTTTGCACCAGACGTGGTATCCACTCGTAAATTAGTCCCTAAGGGGGAATGAGAACATTCCAGTAATTTGTTCTGACAAAAGCTGGAGTAAACATTTCCAGGTCATTTGGTGCTCTGTGTGGCTCAATTAGACACACCGGACCCACAAGCATCTGGATTGTTGTATTTTTAGAGAGCAAACCAAAAGGACACTGGAGAAAGTCACCAAGGCAACTCCATGTGGCTGAGAGATGGGAAGTCATAAACACTGGACTCCTCCCAGATGCGCTTTTGGACAGACACTGGTTATGTACCATTCGAGGCAGTCAACTTGTCAGATTCGCTTAGATTGGCCTATGAATTCCAAAAGAACAAGGACTTACTTATTTTCTTTTTAATATAGGCTTCAACGTGCTGTTATTAATAAAGCACGTCTATAAAGAGGTCAGATCTCAGTTTTCAAAATTTCAAAACTCAGATTTGTGTTGTCTCTGCTATTTCATATGCAGAAGTATTGTGTGATTCATCACACAGCATGTGTTATGTGGTTCTTTAGCATTTCACATATTCCAGCAACTTCGAATGGTTTGCATAAACATCATACTTGGCTTGCAGTGAAGAAATAGTTTAGTCATTTTCAATGCAGTGTAGTCCCCACTGCATTTCTATCTTTTAAAATTTGTTTTGCTTTTAAGTTGGTGGTTTCATTGTATTTCTTTTAAAATCAATTTATTTAGGATTTAGGACCATTTTTCTCTGCAACATTAGTTTCAAACTTGCTTTTCGTCTTCTATTATTGTCCTGAAGAATTTTTGGTCATAATGGAGATGGCTGAATAAAGCTAATGAGTTAGGTACATTTACCCCAATTTATTTCATTTGAACAGGTTTCATTCCCCAAAGCATACAAACAATTGAAGTATTTTCCAGATTGTTTTCAGGTGTGAATTACCTAACAAAGTTCTATACATATTTTAAAAGGGGGATTAAAACCAACAACGGGCACAGCAGCAGCCCTTAAACATCAAGTTAGGATTCTTGCTGAAAAGTTAACAAGTGGAATAAGTCAGTTCAGTGTCACCTTCGCCATTGTGGAAATGCTGACTCTGTCGTCACTGCATTTCTTTTCCTAGTCTTTGAACATTTCCACGAGATACCATTTCAGTGGCTGTATGTGAAGCCAGCCACACAACCACATGTGTAATACTTTGGAGTTGGTAGGAACCTTAGCAGTTCTTCATCTAGTTGACCACTGAAGAAAATGTCATAGTCTTTTCTTGCAATGAGATGGATATTTTAGGACTCCAAGTGAAAGGGTTTTGTTGTCTCGTTCTTCACCCTCAAACACAATGCTAAGAAATATTCTTATATTGTCCACCTTGCTTCCAGCTTTCCACCAAACATGAGATTTAAAACTCTGAATAGTCCTGGAACCCAAGGTGGCAGAGCTTGCTTGGTGATGGGATATAGTGGAGAGGTTTTGCTCACTTTTCTCAAGTCTTTGGTAGAAGTGCAGTGGCTGTACTACCAGAGAACAGTAGTAATGGGGAGGTAGTCTGATGCCTTTTTAGACTTCCTTCAGAGCAGAAATTTTGGGTCCATTGTGTCTGTCAATAATAATTCTTTTAATTCAGGACAATGAGAGCTGAGATTCTTTCTCTCCCCTAGAAGACATATAGAGAGCAAATCCCCAAAATGTAACAGAGAGATTTGAGCAAGGTGTTTGGTGGGTGTTAGTTTTCTTCTGCCTCAGTGTATTTATCTTCTGGAAAAGAGGCACATAGATCATCTTGTAACTTGCTTACAAATGAGTTAATTTCCTCTTGTTCCCGAAGGAAGAGAAAAATAATTACACGGTCACCTTAGATTGTCCCAGGATTTACGACGGTCCCTATTAACATTCTACCCCTTAATTTTATCAATTGGTAACCAATGTCTGAGACATTCTTTGATGCATAAAATGTCTTATTCGATCTGTTAAGGCTAAATAAAGATGGATAGTTAATGATTTTCTGCCTGATGACAATATAAGAATAATAAGACAATACTCCCCAGACCAATAAATGCAGAATTTCTATGCAAGAGAATTTTCATCCCAGCAGTCTGGAGATTACCATTTACAGGTTTCAGATTGGTCACAAATTTGTTCAATATATTTGGCTTGTTGTTGCTGTCATTCAGTTTTCAACTTTAGGATTGTTTATCTTGTATTATCTTTTCTTTTTTATTACAACTACTAAGATTCTTCTAGTAAGGTTTAATCTAAATTGGAGTCCAAAAACAGAGGCAAGTTCCAATTGATCTCAGTATATTGGATTTGAGCCTGAAGTTATGGCCCTAACAAGTCTTACCCTGAGCACTGTATGATTTTTGGGCAGCACTATTTTCCTTCCATAAATTAGGTATTACATTAATTATAGTTTCTTGTATGTCATTGTATGTCTTGCATTTGTAAGGTACTGGCTGTAACATTACTCAGTTTGTTTAAATTGACACAACAGTTTCTTAATCCAATGCTACAGTTGTTCAGTATTTATCACTTTAATTATTTTTTTCTTAGAGCCTAATTTAGAAACTTACTTATTTAAAGATGGAATGCTTGCTGGAAGGTCAGGTCCCTGCAGCTACTAGACTTAAGCATTTCAGTCACAGTTGTAGTATGTCCTTGAATTCCATATCCCTCCATCTTCTAGGGCAGCAAAACTTTCTCAAAAGGCCAGGGCAACCCTGTGTTGTGTCCCTGACAGACGATCATCCTTGCTCGTCCTGAGCATCTACGGAGTCAGGAAGCTCCCTCCCTCCCCAGGCAGGCATCAAGGGACAGGATGCCGCGATTAGTAGAAAAGAGGATGTAGGGATTGATGGAATGAGCATATGAGAAAAGCAGGAAATTGTGCTTAAAGGCTGGGATTTCCGAGTTTAAAATTTGAGCAATATAACTATTTTGGGTATTCACAGGATTTGGGCCACGTGTGTGGGTGATTGAAGTGGAATGGAGCCTAGTAAGGTGACTGAAGAGCTCTTGGAGCTCTTGGAGCTCTATGTGTTTCTTTTAAGAGCTTTTCAGGAGCTCTTGGAGATGGCAGCCTCCCTGTTGGCGAAGTCTCCCCTGTGGACTCAGCTTGTCCAGATGATGGCAGAAGTAGTCGGGGAAGAAAGATGTCAAAGAGTCAATGCATATTGGAAAAAGACCTTAAGGTCAGTAATAGCCATTAAAAAAAAAAAAAGGGAGGGGAAAGGTGTCAGGAAAATTGCTACTCTAGGCATTATTAGAATGATTTCATATTTCTCAGTCATATATTGTTCCTAAATCAGGATTATTACTGTGATTCTCTTTTCTGAATGGCCTTCTCCTACATGTACTCTAGGAACTGAAGGCTTTTTGAAGAACAACCAGTTGTGACATTACTAGAAAAAAGTCATGATGTACCTTTTCCACGTAGACTTGGCAGCAAAACAGTTGTACAGTGAGGATTGATCCACTCAGAAGTTCTATGCACTCAGCTCCAGGAAAAAAAAATTAAAAAAAATCCCCTTTTCCTACTATAGAGAGAGATAGACTCAACTTAATTTCACAAAACAGTGAACATTTTTAAAGACTACATTATTTGGGGGTAAAAATCCTGGAACAGTGGAAAGGTTCCATATTTTGTTTTGGATATAATTTTGAAACGAAAGTTAGTCAATTACGTGATCTACACCCCAAGAGGGGCTTCTTTGCCTGGTGTCCAATCTGTGGGGCATGATATTCTCCAAATATTGGACCAGGTCTGACAAGAATGGTGTTTGCTTTGCTCCTATCCCTAAAGTTCCATCTTCTGCAAAAACAGACTTGGTTTGATTTCTGTAATGCATTATTCAAGTACCAGGATCTTCTTTCGTTAGAAGGAAGCCTCACATGTGCTTTAAACATAGATAAGTCGATATTCTTGAACTGTGGAAGGTCAAGTCTAGGGTACCTGCATTTGTCTGAAGTTAGACTTCCAAGGCATCTGACTACCCTTGACCTAAGTTTTGATTTTGGTGAGAATTGCATTTGACATCTTCAGAAGAGGCAGTAATGCTCACCAAATATTCCGTGTGCCTGCCTACTTTTCCTAGCTTCCTTGCAGGGAGAATAAAGCCACATATCTTGTTTTGGCCATTGAAAAGAGGGATATATGTTTCTTTTAATCAGAGGTGATTAAGAAGAGGTGTGAACTCTTTGCACTCTCTCTTGCCCTGCCATCTAGAAATCATGCTGGAAGGATCTCTAAGTCACCATGGAAAGGAAGTTTCATCAGGGCATTGCTTGTCCTCATTGGACTTTAAATGAACAAAGAAATAAATTACTGTCATGTAAAACCACAGAGATTTGGTGGTTATAATTTGTTATAACAGTCCAGCTTAATGTGACTAATAAACCACCCAACCAGAAGACTTATGTGGGAGCTGAAAGCCCAAGAGGGGTATAATTTGGAAATCTTTGGGTCTCCTTTAGTCTCTGGTTTCCTTTTAGTCAAGCCCATCAGAAGATATCCTGGCGACTAAAGGTTTAATGAGGAAATGGGATATTTTTTACTAAAATGAAACATTTTGCTTATAAGTTTCAGTTATCAATGTAATTTTATTACCTCAAAGCAGAATTGACTATCAGAAAAGTGAGAAATTTAATTGTTGAGGAATTTGCAGAGAATTGGACACAATAATTAAATTGAATATACGTGACTAAAACATTGCAGAGGCTCTTCTTACCTGTAAAAATGGCCAATCTGTTTTTGTTTTTAGTGACACACTTGGGACATTGAACAGGGATCCTTACCTATCCTCAGTTCTACTCCTTTTTGTAGTAACAAGGATTTGCTTTAGTTGTTTGGATCGCCACCCAAGTGGAATGAGGAGTTTGTCTGTCTCTTTCTGAGGATTTGGGCCACATGCAGACATCTCACCCTCACTGTCCCCTCTAACATACCTGGTGTGATCAAAAAATACCATGAATGCTGCTGCCGAGTGCCATCCAACGGAAAGGCAGAGATCTTCAATAAGGAAGTGGTGTGTCGAACCTTTGTAACAGTGTGTGACAAATTTCCACTTGTTTGGTGCAGTCAGTTGGGTGTCAGCTATGGTTGAGAGAAGGTGTGTTTTAAAGGGTGCAATAAATCATGGATCATGAACAAATGCATTAACTTGAAATGGGCAAATGGTTTTCTCCTCCATCATAACAGTGCTCCATGTCACATATCACTTCCGGTATACGGCAGTTTCTGTCAAATAAAAATATTATGGTGTATCCTTGTCCACCTTCTTCACTGTATCTGACACCGGCGACTTCTGGCTCTTTCCCAAAGTCAAAATGATCACAAAAGGTAAATGTTTTGAATCAATTCAGGACATCAAGATAGTCATGACAGCGCAACTAAAGAAACTCATGAAAGATGACTTTCGGAACTGCTTCAGAAAGTGCAAGAATGATGGGGTAAGTGTGTTCGAAGTGAGGGGGAGTATTTTGAGGGGGACTAATGGCAATGTGTCTTACACTGTAACATTTTTTTTAATTTAAATATTCACTGTATTTTTTGATCACACCTCATACATCATAGCATTTGTTTCTTCCTTACATCAATCTGTTATAGTTTGGATTATTTATTCATTTCCCTAACTGAAGTAAGCTCCTTGAGACCAAATTATTTCTTTGTATTTGTTACAGGCAATACAGTGCTAGGCACAGGGTAGACACCCCCAAAATATTTACTAAACCAATAGTGGAATCCAATGACAGCACTTGGGCCAGCCTTTCTTTGTTCTTTTTAAAGACATACCTGGTTTTATAAAGGAGCAGAAAGAGAAATCCCAACACCTAGAGTCATTTTTCACTGTTTATTAATTTAATGATACATAAACAAAAACAGTTCTAATATTTGTTTCCTTCAGTGATAAGCAGATATTCCATTCACAGAATTAGTTTGACCATGAGCACTTTGAAGTGAGTCCTGGAGAACAAATTCTTAACAACATATATATATATATATATGGTGACATATATATATATATATATATATATATATATATATATATATATATATATTTAGCTTCTTAAGTACCAGACATTGTTCTAAGCTCTTTATTTGAATAATCTCATTTAATCTTCACAACGTCTTTATGACACAGATACTACTGTTTTCTCAATTTCTAGATTGGGAGATTTGTGCAGAGGGGCTATGTAATTTGGTCCCCCAGAATACAAGCCTGGATAGTTAGGCTCCAGAATCAGTGCTCCTACATAGGAAAGGTCATGGAAAGAAGATGTCTGTCTCTCAAACATTGTTGGAATTGAGAGAGTTCTTAAAAAGCCTCTTTAAACATCACTACCAAAGCATGGTCATGTTTCTCCTTGAACACTTTCAATGACAAACAGCTCACTACTTTGTAAAGTAGAGCAGCTCATCTTTTGAGAAATCTAGATTTTCAAAAAGCTTTTCCTAGTAATATTGAATTTAAACCTTCACCCCTCACATTCCCATTTCTTCCCTTTGACACAGGAAACAATTCTAATCCTTCCTGCACTGGACAGTCCTTCTGACACAGGACACTGTTGATCGTGAGCCTCCTGAGTTTTCTCTTCTTCAGGTTGCACGTGCCTAGCATCCTAATTGTTGCCCATTTTGGACGTGGTTTCACATGTATTCGTCCTGGTCTCTATCTTCAAAGGTACTCCACGTTCTGCAAAGTTCGTCTTCCAACTCAAAGCTCTTCTCGAATTAAACTTTTTATCTGAGCCACACAAATCATGATATCCTGTCCACTCCCTTATCTTTGGCTTTGGTAATAATAATATCTGAATATATTTCTTTTACTTGCTAATATAATACCTCAGTTAGGCTCTTTTTAAGCTTCAAGAAGCAAAGATAAACAAGCTCAGGCCATAGGAATTGCAGCAAGGTTACATGGTGAAATAAGGGAGCCTCAGGCCACACTGAGGCCACAGCAGCAGCTCTGGGCACCTCAGGAATTTCAGTCGGTGTCCCCTCAGAAGCAGGTGCCTGAGTTCACTCTCTGCTGCCTCATCACCACGGGGACGGGACGCAGCAAATCCCTGACTTTGCATCTGTTGCTTCAGCCTCCTGACTGCTTGATGTTCTCTTCTCTCCTATTCCAGGCTTCTGTTGCTTCAGGGTTTCTTATTTCTGGTTCTTCTTTGTGTATTTTTTTTTAGGTTCAAATTAAGACATTTAGAGTAGAAAATGTATAGGCTGCTCTCCCTTCTCCCTACCTTGGATTTCAAAGTAAATGCCATACCAAGTTTTAAGGTAAATATAAGTAAGCCTAGGAAAAGTTCTGATTTATTTCCCACCCCCATGATGATAAAAACAAGGTCAATTCTTTGCAAAATAATTCTTTGGCGCTGGTAATCAGATATGAACTTTGTCTGCCTATTCAATAAGCAGAATGATTTTATTCCCTCTACCAATTGTTAGTTCTTTTTTAAAAGGCTGGGCTCTCCAATGGTCTAAGGATCAGCTCAATTGTGCCTATTTGGCAGGGTCCCTGAGCCAGGCTGCTCCTCAGGCAGGCATGCCTCCTTGGTCCAGCCAGCTGTAAGCAGGGCTGCAGGATTATGTGGTAACTGGTGGGTGTGGCTGGCATCCTAGAGTGGGTGATGGGCCTGGCAGACAGATTGCATGGCTGCTCATGCATGTATCTATGTAAACTACTGCATGGCTTGTTGCCTGCCACATGCTACACCGTGATTAATTCCTTCACTTTGAAATGTGATGCACTCAGTGAAGTCCAAACTAACTCATGTCACCAACCTTCCCAGGGGACACTAGTCGTCACAGACCAGGACTCTAGTGAGCCATGTGGCCCTGCACAGACCATTTTAGGGTTTGCAGGTGGCAAGGGAGTGTTAGAAGCTACCTGGCTCTCCACCTACAGAAGACCTGTGTTCTCCTCCTGGCTCAACTTGAGTGTGAGGAGCCTACCAGCTGGGAACTTTTGGAGGGTGCTGGGATTTCTACAACTTTATGTTGATTAAGAATTTCAATGACGTAGGTTTAGATGAGTCTATTTTGCTTCAATCTTGTCTTTGTTATTCCAAGGAGGTTAGATGTGTGTGTGTGTAGAAATAGCCTATGAATTCTCCATGTGAAAACAGACATGGAAACACAGGCACCTGGAGAACCATCTGCTGGAGCCTCATTTACCCTGATGTTCTCTCATGCTTATCTGAGGGTCCCTCTGGTGGCCGCGTGGGAGCTGTCCTGAACTCTCCTGCTTGACCCTGGAGCCTTTCCTTCTCCTTGCACTATACCTGTGACCGCTGATGTTTGTTGCAGGGCAGACCGTCAAGCTGCCCAGTGGCAGAGAGCTTGTTTCTAGGGATGCAAGAGGCTGGCAGACTAGGGAGAAGAAGTGGGTTGTTTTTATTTTCCTGTGCAGGAGCCATTGCTCGGAAAGACAATGCCCTGGGCATCCCCCGCCCCTCAACCCCCCAGAGGCAGATGTCACTGCTTGTGGAGAAGGGTAGTCTCTCCTACCCTCCCCACTTCCCTTTTCCTGGTGAAGTCCAAGGCAATAAAATGAAATCAAGCATTATTCCTTTTTACATTGAAAATGCTTTGGAGTTTGAATTATGGGCAAATGGCTCTTAGAGCACCTGAGGGGCTCCAAGTGCTGCCAGATGGCAGGGGAGCCAGGAAAGCAGAAGCTGCTTCTGAGAGAGATAACACCTCAGGGGGATCCTTTCTCTTTTTCATACAGCTGGCAACCAGCCACATACGTCTCCAACTCAAGGTTTTCCTCACCTTCTGGAAATTGGTATTTGTGTTTGGTCAGATTCCCTGCCCAGGATTGACTCAGCGACCTCATTAGGGCTTGTGGACAGCTGGACCCCATTTATGGGTCGTGGTGTTCAGCCAGGTTATTCAGGCTTGTGGCCTTTATCCTGCGACCACTTGGGCCTTGGAAACACCTGACCTGGGGAAGAGTGGAGAAGCTCCTGGTGTATAAAAGCCCTTAAGGAGATGGGGGAGATGAGGAGGAAATGTACAGAGAGAGAAGGAAGAACCTGCCAGAAACTAAATGCAAACAATTTGCTTCTCAGAGTAGCTAAGGTTCTTTGGAGCTGGGGATGGGTCTCAGCTCTGCCACTCATTGCCGGAGGATCTAAGCTAAAGTGAGACGCTCTTTCAGGCTCCTCTCAGTCTTCTCGTAGTTCAGAATGTCTCACTTTCCCTCAGCATCTGCTGGGCATCTGTCTGTCCACTCACCCACACTCACACCCAACAAAGGTGCATCTTCTCCTACATGCTGATATCATGCCACATGCTGGCTGCAAACCTGAACAAGACGCGAGGGCTGTTACCTGGCACGAAGCTCAATGCATGACTGATTTCCAGAATCCTCTCAGGAAATTTTCAGTAATTCAGTGACCCTGGTTCTTCCCCAGACCTACTGAATCTAAATCTCTAGGTATGAAGCAGCTTTTAACATCACTGCTTTAGAAGCTCCCCAAGTGGTTTTGACATTCACTTGGGTTTGAGAACCACTTAGGGGGAGGCAGTCACAGTCAGGAGGTGACAGATAAGGTAGTCATAAATTACTAGTGCTGTTTGAACCCCTGAACAAAGTTCTTTGGAAGCTCAGTCCATTCTGGAGGAGTGGGGAAAGGTAACAAGAGGAGGCGACATGGAGTCGGTTTTCCAAGCAAGATACTGGCACAACAAGATTCTAGCCTTCACAAATAGCACGTAGAGAAACCTGGGGATGTTCAGGGAATGGAGGGGAATTCAATGTTGAGGGAGGAGGGAGGTACCCCTAGGATGCACAAGCAATGAGTCTGATATTGGGGCACACAAGAGGCAGCACATGTTTCAGGAGAGAGTCAGTGGATTGAATTTGGGGTTTCTGTAAGATGCCCCAGAGGGATGTTCAACAGAAAATGTAACATGTGTTTGCCAGCCCAGGAAAGGTGTCTGACTGGAGACATAATGGTGGGAACGAAAGCATGTGATTAGGCAGGAAGCTGCTGGGAATGGTGCAGCAGCCTGTGAGAGCTTCGGGGTGGGCTCAGGCCCTGGCCCGGACCCCAGAGGTAGCCCTGGGAACCTCAGGGCTTTCAAACTCCAGAGGGAACCTGGGAACCTTCTTCGGACACAGACAGAGTCCTGTTGTCCAGACAGAGTCCTCTTGAAGATGACTGCAGCGGGTGCAAGTTGTAGGGGGAGAGACCTATTAAATGACCCCTTCTGCTGTCCTCAGCTGGCCAGGGTCCTGAATGTGGCAAGGCTGTTGACTGAGTGCCTCTGCGCCGCCATTCTTCCAGGAAACAGCAGGTGTCGGTGCATAGCATCACTCATTTATTTATTTGGCAAACACGTACTGAGCATCTGCTGTGTGCCAGGCACTGTGCGTGGCTTGGTGGCTATGAGGTTGAGTGAGACACAGCTCCCGGGTATGTGTCTACTTCTGTCATTGATGTTATTTTTAAAGCTCTGTGTCCCCTCATTTATTTTTTCTTCCTCTTTGAGCAAAACAAGGTAAATATTCTGCCAGTTACTGAAAAAAATGTGCCACAGGTTGAATCAACCCAAATGAGCTAAGGAAATCAGAAGAATCCATTTTCACTTAATGTATTCTTCAACAAATGGTTTTAATGTTCCATTGAGGGTGTAAGTTATTCCCCTGGAGAGCTCCGCTTGAGAACAATTGGTTGAATAAAATCCCCAGTTCTGAATTACCTTTTTGGATAACAAAAGCTTTTGGTGAACAATGATAATCATAATAAAAGATGCACTGGAAGATGTTTTGTGTTAAAAGAGGGGGGAAAAATCTCAGACATTTTTTTAGTGCTATGTCCAGTCTCTATAGAAAAACCTGTCAGCTTCATGCTGTTTTTAGTCAATTTCACAGTGGGGCAGGGAGAAAGACTGATAGCTTAAGAAAAACAAGTTCAAAGTAGGTAACACAATTTCTGAAAGCATTTCCTCAAAAGGAGAGCTTTTTAGTGGTAGCTAAACATATAGAAATAAAAAGCAAGTAGAAATATAGATGCCCGTATTGGGGGGGGGGGGGCGAATGCCAGGTGATGGTTGTGGAAAGGACAGCTCCCAGGGAGGGTTGTGAGGCTGTTATTTGAAGAAAACAGGGGACTTTAGGCAACCTAATTAACTGTACATTTGCAGAGTGCAAATGTTGCTATCCTGTTCCGTGAACTGGGCATCACCCAGAGTCAGCCCTCATCCCGAGCGCCTTGGGGTAAAGGCGGGATCTGTCGAGCAATGGAATCGGGACCCTCACCCCGCTCTGTCACCTCTCAGTGCCCAAGGCAGGTTAGTGGTGCTTCAAGGTAAGTGTGGTGTGGGGTGTAGAAGCTCCTCATTCCTAGCATGTCCATGGGAAGTTCTATCAACTCTTCTTATACTTTGACTTATTCTAAGGCAAGCTCCGTTATATTTGATCGATAAGGCTCCAGAAATTACAACATCCTAAGTGCAAATATCTTGCTTTGTTTCATCATTTCCCTATTTTTGAAGAGTTGTATTACCATCCCAAATAATGCTGAAATCACATTTGTAATTTGCCATCCTTTCTTTGCATTATGTTTCTTATTTAATTAACCTTAATTCTTAAGGTTAAATCCCGTGAGTTGGATTATGAATCAAGGAATTTAACTTTTATGAAGATACGATGGTAACTTGGATGTCTATAGCTTACTGGACGGGGGCAGACCATTATAATAGATCTCTTGAAATCGTTTCATTTTGTGGGGTAAGCGGTGCTGTGTCCCATGATTATGGGCATGTGTGTCAGGGCAGAGAGGTGACTGCCCCTGACCTGGGTCCTCTTTGTGGGGCTTTTCACTTGAGGTTCTCCCAGGGAGGGTTGTGAGGCTGTTATTTGAAGAAAACTGGGGACTTTAGGCAACCAAATCACCTCTGTGAACAGAGGTGAGCGTGGACAATATCGTGTGAGTGAAAAATAAGGCATCCTATGACATAGTTGAGCACATTTGAGTCTTTACATGTGATATTTACTGCTGTCTCTATGGATTGGCTGGACTACCTTTCTGCCTGTGATTTTGTTTTGAAGAAATTTGGGGAAAACATTTCTACTTTCCCTCCAGATATAGTACAGAGTGACGTCATTTGCTTGAATAGCATGTTAAATTAAGTGAGTCAAACCTGATCAGAGACATCTCCTTGTCAATTCCCTGGGTGGACACAGTGTGACCAAGTGGTGCCAAGTGCGGCCTACGAGGCCTTGGAAGGTCATGGTAGCAACAGGCGCTCCTTAGCTGTGAACTGCAGTGCAGCGATGCGGCTTCCAGGAAAACCCAAGAGAAGTGTTGGCAAAGTGGGGAAGTCATTGCCCAGGAAGCTACACACCTCTGTAATAGAGCCACATCCACCCCTGCTGATAAAATAGCCACAAATCCCGTCACTCTGTTATGTTCTACCTGGAGGGACATTGGTCACCAGAATATGTCGATCAAAAAGGCAGCCTCGTTTTGAAGGCACTCTACACACACAGGAGTCACCTTCTGCCTCTTTCCCCCCACTTCCTTCTTCCTCTGAAATGTGTGACATTCTTTTATTCAGCAAATATTTGTTGAGTACCTACTATGTGCTAGGCATTGTGCTAGGTGATATGGTTATAAAGATGAAAAATGCATGACTCTGTACTCAGAAAGCTCACACTTCGGTGGAAGAGATGCTCAGATATCTTAATATTACACAATGTGGATGGTACTGTAACAGAGATATACTCAAGGAGACATAGAAACCCAGAACAGAAAATAACTGTAACTGCCCAGGAAGCTAGACACCTCTATAATAGAGCCACATCCACCCCTGCTGACAAAATAGCCGCAAATCCCGTCACTCTGTTATGTTCTACCTGGAGGGACGTTGGTCACCAGAATACATCGATCAAAAAGGCAGCCTGTAACTAACTAAGGAGTTAGTTACAGACAGGTTAGTACATAGAACAGGTGAGGCTTGAGCTGGGACTTGAAGAATAAGTGGTACTTTACCAGGCAGAGAACAGAGGGAAAGATGTGATAGGCAGGTGACAGCATCATTCCAGCAAAGAAGCATAAAGTGCATATGATCAGGACATGCTGTCACAGTGAAAAGCGGATGCAACTTAAACACTCTATACCACAGGGAACACCTAAGTACGTCACTAACTATTCATGCAACAGATTATTCTGTAACCCTTTTAAATGCTGTTTACAAAGAGATTTTAATGTCATGGGGAAGTGCTTATGCTATAGAGTGTTAAGAGAAACATAAGGGAATATAATTCTCTATATGGGATGAACTCATCTTTTATGTACAGAAAGGTCTAGTATAAAAGTGTACATATCATTGCTTTTGCTATTTTATATTTGTGGAACTCAACTTTTTACGAGTTTATATTGTTTTAATAGAAAAATATGAAGTCAGAAAATTAAAGAAAGTGTATGGCAGTTTCCAGAATGAAGACTAGAGTGGCTGGAGCTGAGGGCTGGGGGAGGGAAGTGAGGCCGGTGGGTCATAACTGCTGTGGTCACTTACTTATCCTGTAGGTAATAAGAAATCACAGTAACTCCAGTTCTGAACACTGAAGAGCCCTGTTAAAATAGAAAAATGATTTATAAGAGGTAAGGTATTAAGCTTTATCATATGTCAATTCTTTGCCTTGAGTCACAGCAGTGTTGCCTGGTTCTGGGTTCATAAATACTGTGGATCTGGTTCTGTGGATCCTGTTGCCTCTTGGTGAGCCCAACACAGCAGTTTCCCCCTCCAGAGTTGGACTAGATTATTGCTACTTCTAGTGAACTCTAGGAGAGGTACTGGGCTTGTGTTTATATAATTACAGAGGGTGCCAAAAAAAAATGTACACACATTTTAAGAAAGGAAAAAACTGTATTAAAATTGTAATATTCAATATATACCAATAACAAAAGATGAATACAAGTCACGTGTGACTTCTGCAATTACAAGAGGTGCTCAAAGTGGTTATCATCAGCGTCCAGACACTTCTGATCACTGCTTGAGCAACGTTGACCAAAGTGTCCATTTGGGAACATTTTTTTGGCACCCCCGGTATATATTTCTGTTTTGTTTTTCTACCTGTGTATGATTGAATTCGCCCAAGTTAAATATGTATCCATCCATGCTATAATGGCTTTTCTGGCAAAGAGCTGTGGATAGGGACATTGGACTTTTAGGTTTCGAAGGAGACAAAAGGGCACAATCCTAAGATGATTTTTGCCATTACGGAATGCTATTGTGGAACACCCTGGGAATCGGGGTTGGTGGGGAGACATTCAGTGTTGGGGTTGAAAGTCCAAGGAGGAGAGGTGGAGCAGCCCTAGGCTTACATAGGTGTTACCTACTTCTCAGGTTTTGCTAGGGTGGAAACGAAAACTGTAGCAGAGACATACTCTTAGGACATCTGCATGTCTAACCTGCTAGATTTTATTCAAGCCAGTTTGGGGGCAGGGACAATCAAGGATGAGAAATCCTGACATAGATACAAATGAGTCTTCTTTGTTTATACAAAGCCTGTTATTACCTGAGGAGGGCAGGGTGTAGTCAGTCTCGGAGGACAGATGCTGCTGCAGCTTTCTCACTTCCACCCCATGGAAAGCAGCACCTGTAAAGATGACCAACCATGGGTCCTCACTTCCCTTCTATGTCCTCAGCGTGTGAGCACAGCTTTCCTGAGAGGAAAGTCTCATGGCAAAGCAGAGAGAGAGGTCTGAATTTGTACTGATGGCTTGAGGAGCACGTCAGGGGCTTCAGAGGCTCCAGCAATGAGTGTCCCTGGGACCAGTGAGTCGTTACACAGAGCCTGTCAGTGCCAGGAGCTGATGAAGGTCAGATTCTGCAAAGAAAAATGACCCACCGACTGTTACTCAATTAAATTGGCGAAAGTTTGAATCTGAAAAGAACTTCTGCTATCAGTGAATGAAAAAACTGGACTCAGAAAGTTCAAGGGACTGAACCAAAGCCTCTTAGTCAGTGACAGAGCTGGGGCTAAAGCTCAGTTCCCCAAGTTCCCATAGACTATACTTGAGATGCTGCCATATCTTACTTCACTGTTGTTCCATCGTTTCTGTTAGCAGCATGATATTATCCCCACCCTTTCCTCTTGTAGTACAGTGGCAAAAATATAGGTTAAACATTTTTTTTTTTTGAGTTCTAGAAAGCTGGTGATGACCTTTCTTTTAGAGACTATGGCTATTGTAAACTCACAGGGCAGGCTAAAGCTGAAATGAGAAAGTGTGTTTCCCCAGAGAGTTAAAATGCATAACGAGGATGGAAAGTTCCAAGACCTGGATCCCCAGATCCAGACTGATCTCTCCTCTCTGCTTGAAATATGAAAGTGAAATACTTTTGGAATATTTCAAAAAGTTGAAATAAACCTTCTTCATTTTCCTTCTTCTATTTTGGGCCCCACAGAGTAATAATACATGGTGCTCTTTGCACTGGATCTCCAATATTAAAAGTGTGCATATGTGAGAGAGAGAGTGTGTGACCTCCTGTGTGAACATGTGTGTGCGTTGGAGTGTGACCACATGTGATTGTGTCAGTGTATGTGAGTGCATGAGTCTGTGTGTGAATGTGTGTATGAGTGTGTGATTATGAGTGTGAGTGTATGTGAGTGCATGTGAGTGAGTGAATATGTGGATGTGTGTGTGACAGTATGTGTGAATGTGTTATGCATTTAGGTGCAAATAAGAGCTGAGATATTTATTTCTTTTGAAAGCAAGCCAAACTTCTGTAGCTCTAGTTATAACACACTTATGCTCAGTGCCCTTCAGATGGAAAGCTGTATTCATGTTGACAGTACAGGTTTCAGAATAATGGTTTTAATAGGTTGAGGGCACATCGATGGTATTTGGAGATGCTTGGCAATGTCAGAAAAATATTTGCCTTCATTTCTTAACTGCTCCAAGTTTTGATATAAGTACCAAGGCACATATTAAAGGGCAAGATTTTACTTTCAAATAAAGCAAAGGCTTTATTCGTAGGAAAGATACCTGTTCAAGTATTGCCTTCCTCCATATCAAATTTCACACTGCCCCCAAAATGACTTTTCAAAGAATGTTTTCAGAAGTGCTTTGTTGAGGGGAAATCAGAAGTTGCAAATTCCACTGGTTCAGGCAGATAATATGTTGTAATGTGTGGGATAATAGAGAGTGGTGAGGACTGTGGTAAACTAGAGATACCATGTCCTGTCTAATAAGGTGAGCTGCCTGCCACTCAGTTCCAGAGATTTTGTTTCATGAAGAAACATGGGCCTGATATTAGAAGATCTTATTGTTTCTTAAAAGAAGCTGGAAATCTATTTTTTTAAAAACGTAAAGTGTCCCAAATTTTGAATGATGGCACCTAATGTAATAAAAAAGCATACTGGGTGGTCTCAACAAAAGCCTGGCAAACTTGCTATCTGGACCAATATTTTACCACTTCTGAGAAAGTACTATATAAATATTAGATGTTATGATGATGGAGAGGGTGAACGCCGTTTCATCACTTTCTAAACAATGCACAAAAATAACTGCATCTCAGTCATCTAAAACATGGCGATCTCATTCCATTCTCTCACAGCTCACCTGTCCAAGGTGGCCTTTGCTGCACTGGTTAGGGGGTGGCTTTAACTCCTAAGGCAGTAGTCCGCTGTGCTCCAAGCCACAAGCCCAGCATGCATCCCTCAGGGGGTGGCGGGGGCTGGATGTTTCTCTTTATTTGTGTAGCACTGACCTTCAACCCAAGAGGTGGGATTGGTGGGGGGAAAGGATGGGAAGTAAATGAGCCAGTACCAAGTAGGATCTTACAAATGAAGAGGGTGGAATATAATGGTTATATCAAAATCCATTTATTTTTATCAAATGATTTTAAAACTCATTCTGATTCATCATTCATTTTCAGTTCAGTGAGCCCTATGCTATGGAAATGATTTTCGTAAACATCTCTCAGTCCAAGAGGCTTGGGTTTAGGCTTCATGAAGAATCAGCAATGCGATGCTCTGAGAAGTTTTGCCCTCTGAATGAATTTATGTGACAATGTTTGCATAATTTCTTATGGGATATGCAGAGAAAGGCACTTGAGGCAGTGGTTCCAGATGAGAGATTTTTGGAAATTGTGAGCATCTATACTGCCAGCCTTCTAATAGTTCTGCTTTCTGAGGCCCTTCCTTGTCATTCTGGCATCTGTCCCACTGGTAGTGGAAGCAAAATTTTCCTGAATATATTTGCTTTTATATAAACTTCTTTAAGTGGCAAAGAGGTGGGAGGCTGCTTTGTGGAATTTTTCCTTCCTATTCTTATTTGTTTATCACCTGCTTCTCTCTCTCCAAATTTATAGCACACACATGCACACACACACACACACACACACACACACACACACACACTCAAGCATTCACAAATTCCTAGGTTCCTATTTCACCTCCACTGGGTACCGGAAAGCAATCCTCTTAGGTAGTGCTGGCAATGGCTTAGGGAAAGGGGAAAAAGAAAAGATAAATACCTGCTCAACCAAAATCACAATTCTCATCATGTTTAAAGTTAACCTTGTTAGAATCATTCTATTTCACTTAAAAATAACTTTCCACAAGGAATGCCTTTGGTTATGTTTCTAACTCTAAAAGAGTCTTTACTGGCATTTTGTACTGGTTGGTTTGTTCACTCATTCAATTAGTATTTCTCAAACCTCTTCTAAGTGTCAGGCCAGTGTCCTATCAGTGGGAACAGAACAACAAAAGACAGAAACATCCACCTTTCCAGTGGATGTAAGTGAATTAGAATGAGCAGGGAGGTTGCCATCAGGGGGCAAATTATCAGTAGGCTGGCGGTAAGATCAAACACCCGTGACTAACATGATTTGCATTTTAAGTGCACAGACATTATTTTCTGTAACAAAACATAGTTTCTTATTTTAAAAAAACACAGTCATAAAGAATGGGGAAGAACAAAGATGGGTGAGCAAAGACTGAGAACGCATCCTCACACCTACCGTTTTTTACCGCTAAAAGATACACTGAGGCACATTAAAAATTGTAAGGGTTTATTTGAGCAGAAATCGATTTGAAGCAGGCAGCATCCAATCTAGTGATACCAAGGAGCTCTGAGGAGTGTACAAAACGAAAGACTTGCAGGCAGAGGGAGCTGGAGCAAGGAAGTTGTGCTCAGTTGGTTACTGCATGGTTACTTTTCTTTAGGGAATGGCAGGGGTCTACCAGGCAGATGGCATAACTGATGCTGATTAAGCAGTCTCGGATGGGTCAGCTTCCATACTGGGGAGAGCCAAGACACTGTGATTAAGTCTCAGTTTGCTTAAGTGACTCCATTTTTGACCCGTTGTCTTGCTTTCAACACTAGCCTTGCCGCCTTGGGAGGGTCTCTTTTTACCCTCTCAATACCCTCATTTGTAACATGGGGTTAGTCCCAAGTCACAACATAGAAGTATGGTGGAATTTAGATAACATGCTGTCAGGCAAAAGCATTTTGTCCACTGTAAAGTGCTATGTAGAATATTATTACTAAGTCTGGGAAATCAGGTAGAGTTGGGGAAGAAGGGGAGCCATGGGGAGACCAGGAAGGAATTGCAGGCAAATGAGATGGCCCAGGGAGGGCTTGTGGCCATGGAAATGGCAGCACTTGATCTCTTAGCGCCTGGAGGAGATTATGGCAGAGGGAGCCTCTCTGGGGAGGCAATGTCCTCCCTACTCTGTGTAATATGTGAACAAATCTGATTAAGTTTTAGCTCTGGACAGCCACTTAGGAGAACCAGTCTGTTATGCAAACTCATTAACTGGCCATGCAACACTGGTAAGTCACTGCACTGTCCTAGGGCGCCAAGTTCAGAGCAATTTGCAGGGAAGCAGCCTCAGGGGGCTCAGGCCATTGGCAAGTTGGAGGTGGGAGGTAGGAGGGCACCCCTCTGCCTAGAGAAGGAGGCTGCCTTCCTCTCTGGACACTGGAAACCTCCCCTCACAGGAGTCTACTTGGCCTTCCTTCAGGAGTTGAAAGTTTCAGTGTAGTGCAATTTTATATGCTTTTAAAAGGACATGAGAAAGAAACAATGTGCTTTAATGAAGATGGATATGTCAGATTACAAAATTAGAGAGTGGCAAGCCTCTCTAGGGACCACAAGATCCAAGTTCCACATTTTGTAGGGAAGGAAGCAGGTTGGTACTGACATACCCCATAAGGGCTGGTAAGTTCTTCACCTTTCTCCCACACGCACTGTGACTGCCTGTACGGGCTATCGTTATGGTGTATCTTTTATCCATAAAGTTGAATGTATAGCTAAGCCTGTTTATCAAAAGGGACTATGAGTTTACTCATGATATTGAAGGTTTGCTCTCCTACAACAGTTCCATGAGCTGTTGATCTGCACGTGTGTGTGCATGTATGTGAGTGCACACATGTGTATATGTGGGTGCACATGTGTATATATATGCATGTATGCATGTGCTTGCTATGTGCACATGCCTGGGTGCATGCATGTGTATGTGTGAGTTTTGTTTACCCAACTCCATTAGACGACCTGGTTCACTACAATCCCAGTTTAGGGAAAAGAGCAGAAACTCTTTTAAAGGGGTAGTGAAAAACTAGTAAGTGAAGTCAACCACTGGTTAACCAGTAAGTTTATAGTCAGTCTGGTTTATTTATCACAATCACATTTCAGTATTTGGCTTAGTTTCATTCATTTTTAAATTTCAATCTCAATCTCTCTCTGAAGGTCACACTTGTTTATGGTTTTCCTGGAGCGTGTGCTCATGTGTGTGAGGGGAGGGGCACGGTCTGTCCTCTATAAGGCCCCACTTCTCTTCTGAGCCAAACACTTCTAGAGTTTTGGGACAGAGAGAGGGAGAGGCAAAGGGCAAAGGTGTCACTCTGTCCCTGGGCGGGTTGTAGCTCCCTCCTTGTTACTTCCGTGGCTGATACAGGCTGCCCATGGAAGCCCTCCCTGCGGCTGGCAGGTGTCCAGTGTGCCTGTTCTGCTGCTGCAGGGCTCCCCACCCTGCGCTCCTGCTGCTCCTCCCCGCCCCCACCCCTCAGCCCCTCCAAAGACCTCCAGCCATGGCCTCCTGTGTTGGGTTCCCTCCCTGGCTGGCAGACATTAGGTGAGGAATTGGCAAGACAGTATGAGCTCAGATACCATCAGCAATGACCGCTCCGTCTCTGGGGAGACCTGGCACCCTTGGCACGGCCGTCTGAGGAGTGTGGGCCACTCCATTGCTGTTCCCTCCTCAGCCAGGACCTTGCATCTCTTGTTCTCTGCTGGGGGCAGATCAGAAAGTCAGGGACTAAGCAGATGTGGGCCAGGGAATGAATTGTGCACCTCTCTTTCTTGCCAACACCCCCTCTTAATGAGAGATTATCTTGGGGCTCCTCACTTGACTTTGGAGAGAGAAAAGCCTACCCTCTCTCGATGGGCGCTGCCCTCTCCTCCAAATGACAGACTCCCTCCTTCTTCTTGTATAATCTGAGTTGGGGGGATGACCTTGGAGGTCAGGTTGATTCCGGGGACTTTCTGTGAGCCTGCAGGCCCCACTACCTGCTCCAGCTGCAGGCAGATGTTGTCAGCTCTCTGAACTAAGAAAGGGTCTTTAGAGGCTTTGCTCTTGGCTTTGGGTCTTTGCCTCAATTCTGGGACACCAGGAAAAAAATTCCGCTTGACATTCTGTAACACAGTCAGCGTGCTCTGTTCTCTGCCAAAGAGCTCAAATCGTGACCCCTGGTGGTTTAGGGAGAGAAGTGCAATCCAAAATCCCACTGAAACGAAGCACGTAGTTCAGAGGTATAGATTTTAGTTTTGATGGGCAAATATGTCCAATTTTCTGTAAACTTTCTATAACTGTATAAAGAGCTAAATTCTTCCTTAAGTAGTTGCTTTTATGCTTTTAATCCTGAAGATAAATGTTCAGAAACAAGGTTTTCAACAGACGTTTAACTACATTGTTGTAAATAGTAAACGGGTAACTCAACAGTTGTTTGATTATTTTAATTAATATTCAAAAACTCTGTATCTAGGGAAACTGAGACTTGCCCAAGGTCATCCAGCTGGGTCATTCAGTGGCCAGGATGGGCTGGATTCTGAGAATTCCCACCACACTGGGGCTTTATTTTATGAATATATCCTAAAGCCTCAAATCCTCCTGACCCCCAAGCCTCGAATTTTGTGGTTTAACTGCATGGTAAGTGTACCCTAAACTGTGCTCGAGCATAACAGACCTCCAAGTTCAACACAAGGCACCAAGTGGCATTATTTCAAGTTTCTGTAATGGTAGGTTAATTTGGTGCAAATGTCTACCTGGAACACTTAAGCCAATTGTTAAAATACTCCTTTTGCAATGCTGCAAAATTCCTGAAACGATGCAGGGATACAGAGATGATGGCTCAGTGTATTTCAACAGAAAATATACTTGCTTTTAGTAGTAATTACAAAGCAAAGCACCATCACTGCTCACAGACAGAGGGGAGACTGTTTCCAGCTTTCTATACACATGGGATTCAATTGTGGGGTCACTTTATATGTATACGTTGTTGGAAAACTTGGTAGGGAAGACACCAACTTGTATGTTTAATGCAAACAGTTCAAAATATTTTGACGTCTAGCTTTATTAACTTTTAGCAGATATACAAATACATTCTTTTTGGATTAAAAAGGGAAAATAGTCGAAAAGATTGATTGGAGGAAACAATTTTCCCAACTGTATCCTCATGAAATAGAAACAACAGTTTTATTAAGGGACTTTTTATCTCCATAAAAGAAAAAGATGGAAGGACTTCATGCACTTCTCAGGTTTGCCTGAGATCCAGAGATGTCCGGTTGCCTTACAGCTCTAATTTCCCAAGTCTGCAAAGTATAGAATAAATGGAACGAGGAAAACTTCACGTTCCTGGTGATAAGCCTGTTCGTCTTAAAGCAGAAGCAGCCCAGTACGCATCAGCCAGTGAATGGGTGAAGAACAGGCAAGACCCTAGGAGGACACTGGAAAGCCAATCATTTAGGGACTGCGTGACCGACAGTCGTGGTGTTTCTAAGTTCCAAAACAACATGAGTACCTGCCCTGCATTGTGAGGTCCCTAAATAATCCTTCCTCAGAGAGAGAGGTCTGGCCTTCTGGATGGCTTGCATCGGCTTACTTTCAGGGTATCCTCCTTTGCTTTGCTTGATTGGTATTCAAGACCCCATGGTTGTAGGTTCGTTCCTTTACCTAGTGTATGTGTATTTGTCAGGGGCTGTCTTCTGCAACCACCACACTGTGCTTCTTCTACAGGAAAACCAGACTCCTACTTACCCTGGGGCAAGGCCTGGGCCTTCTAAGGAGACCTGTCTTACTCTGTTCGGGCTGCCATAACAAAATACCAGGGTGGTTTATATACCAGAATTCTATTTTCTCACAATTCTGATGGCTGGATGTCTGCAGTGGACTGAATGTTTGTGTCTTCCCCAAATTCATATGTTAAAATCCTAATCCCACTGTGATGGTATTTGGAGGCAAGGCCTTTTGGAGGTGATTCTGTGATGAGGGTGGGGCCCTCATGTGTGGAATTAATGCTGTTATAAGAGGCCAGAGCGCTAGCTAGTTCTCTGCCTACCATGTGAGGACACAATAAGAAGTTGGCAGTCTGCAACCAGCCTGGAAGACAGCCCTCACCTGACATTGCTGGCACCCTGATCTCAGCCTTCAGCCTCAAGAGATAAATTTCTGTTGTTTATAAGACACCCAGTCTGTGGTGCTTTGTTATGGTAGCCCAAATTAAGATACAGTCCAAGATCAAGATACCAGCAAATTCACTTCCTGCTAAGAGCTCTCTTCCTGGCTTGCAGACAGATGCCTTCTTGCTGTGTCCTCGCATGGCCCATCCCCTGTGTGCACAAGGAAAGAGGGAGGGAGGGAGGGAGGAAAGGAGAGAGGGAGAGGAAGATATATAGATAGAGAGAGAGAGTGAGAGAGAAGGCTCTCTGGAATCTCTTCTCATAAGGGCACTAGTCCTATCAGATTATGGGGCCATACTCATGACCTTATTTAACACTAATTACCTCCCTAAAGGTCCTATCTCCAAATACTATCACACTGGGGAGTAGGGCTTCCATATACGAATTTTGAAGGTTCACAGTTCAGTCCATAAGAAGATCCACATGGAACACCTATATGACTTGATATCTGTTCCTCTCCAGTTGTGGGCTCCAGCACTGAAGTCTTCGTATCTCACGTGACTTAATCCATTCTGGGATTCACCTCCCAGACTTTTACAACAGGCTCTATCCACAAATGAACATTAGTTCCTTACCTGTCTCCTTCCTGCACACATTGCTTTGCGTATGGCCTCAGTGCCCCCTTCCCCCTTCGTGTCTGAGGTGCCTGCCGTGGGCATCTTGCTATACAAGCAGGGTGCATTCATCCACATCAGCCATTTCTGCTTCTGCCATATCCAAGACAGGTTGTCAGGATCTATGTCAAAGACCTAACCTTGGAAGTAAACCCAAACTTGAAGTCCTCAGGGCCTCAGAATTTAGATTTTGCCATTTAGCTGATATTATTGTGTTAGGTACTATGCTAGGACCGAGAAGGAAGCAATCTCTACTCTCACGATGGAGAGGGTCCCTTTACATCCACAATGAACTGTCCATCTAACTAACAAGAAAACCCCATGGTGTTTTATTAAAAGGTGGGCTTTGACAGAAAAATACTTGCAAACAAATCTCACCCCTTTGGAAACTCCAAAGCTCCTCCTGTCTGTGGCAATGCATCTATTCATTTCTATATTCATTCAACAATCGCTTATGTTCATCACAGAGGGAGTTTAGGTGCCTGTGGTGTACCAGGCAGGTGAGAATGGAAAGGCAGACAGGGCTTAAGTTATGAAGGCCTTGTGTTCTATGCCAAAGACTTCATTCTGCAGGTAATGGGGGGAGGGCGAGGCAGAGGGGATGGAATCACACGAATCCAGTGACTCTGAAGTTGTTGATCTCGGGCCATGAGGGCGAGGATGGGCTCAGAATGGCCCCTGGCTTCTTGCTGATGGACCTGGAGGCCTTCTCTGAGAAAGGGAATGCAGAAGCCAGAGCAGGCCTCCAGTAGGGGTGATGGTTTTGCTTTTGGAGTATGGATTTGAGTTGCCCATCTAGGTGGCAGTTCTCAGAGTGTGTGTCTCCACTGAGCCTGGTGTTCTAGAAAGAGAGTTTTCCTTCTCACCTTCTGCTTCTTTGGTACCAACTTCTATCTCAAAGCCTCTCTCCTTCCTACTGGCTGGTTCTCAGGTCCCCCCCAGACTCCATCCTTCCTGTGTGCCTGGGAAGGCCCCTTTCCTGGAGCATCACTTTTATCCACCAGCTCCACTTCTGGCTTTGGCCCTCAAGCATGATAATTTTGTCACATCCTCTGCTGTCCTGCCCTGATCAGCCTGGCCCTCCCCGTTTGAGTGCAGGAAATGCTGATTCCACAAGGCTTATCTTAACCTAGATTTCATTTCCTCCCCTGTTTATTCCCTGGTTTATTTGTGTGTGGCTGTGCCATCTAGTGGCACAAAATGAGAAATGCATGTAATTTTTAGAAATGGTTAAATGTGTGGTTTGAAGAGTCCCTTTCTCCTCTCTCAAAGATAACAAATAGAAAATCTGGCAGGAGAATCTTCCCTAAAGATTTGTTTTAATGACACGAGAGCATTCAGATTTATTTCTCAAAATCATATCTAGGTATTTAAAAGACAAGCAAAATTAAAACATTAATTTTAAGTCAGACAAGGCAGAATTTAGTTTTTTGGGGTGTGTTTATCTGTACAATTCAGAGCATATGAAGCAGCTTGCATGAAAACACACGAATCTTGTGGGACTATTTTATAGTTGTATTATAGGTTAAAGACTACCCAGTTTTCTTTTTTTAAATAATCAGAGCAATTCTGTAAGATGGATATTTTTATCCTATTTGTAGAGATGAAGAAATTGAGCCAGATTAATTTGCCCCAAATCACATACTTAAAGAGTAGCAAAACCAAAACTCAACCCATGGCTGTCTAACTCTTTTTTGGCCACTTTGCCTTGTCACATACTGCTAGTAATTTAAACGTCTACAGTCTGTGTCACTGTCATACTGTTCGGTCACAAATGCCTGGTGAAAAGCATATATCTCCAATAAAACATATCCATATGGGAAAAAGTCAAACATGTTTTACACTTGTTGGCAGAAAAATACTCTTATGAAAAGCAAAGATCATGTGGGTTTACTTTCTTGGGGAAAAAAACCCCTAAAAGTGATTCTCGGGCTCCAACGCTGAATGCCTAAACATATTCTTAGAATAAGAATTTAGAGGGGAAGAAATAGAAATAATTACAAGAACCTTTTACCTTTATGGTTTTGACTGAGTGGGTGATACACTTCTTCCATTCTTACTGATTTTTGACTACATTGATTAGTTACATCTTTCAGGGAATTATAATTTGACTATATCTTGTGAAAATGGAGAGGGAGACTATATTTGAACATTTTCCTTAATTAAAAAAGATTCCCAGGTGTATTATTAAGGTATTTTAGAATTTAGTATTTCCAGAAATTTCTGAGTAAAATGAGTCAGGCAAAAATTCTTTTAGAACAAGTTAACATTTTACCCAACTATGAAACATGTACATATTCATATAACATTGATATAAATCAGTCCAATCAGATGCCAGGAGAATAGTAATTTTCTAACACTACCAGCCTCAAAATTTAGTGTTCTCTCCTTAGAATGCAAATTTCATCCGGTTTCAAAAAACAATCAGCTTCAGAGTTCCTCTGAGACCATTCTCTGCCCATCAGCAAAATGAAGGGGCATTTTTAAGCTATGCATCTGTTCTATCTGTATTAGACTTACAGGGAAAGACTGGAACTAGGACATTGGTGAAGGTGATGGGTATCTACTCATTTAAGTAGTAGAAATGGTTCCTGTTGACCTGTAACCCCAGGATCTGAACATGTTTCTTTGATTGTTTTAAAGTTAATTCCCTCCTCAGGAAGATATAATTAAATACAGATAGTGCTCAATCGGCCTGGCTGAAAAAAAAATAAAAAAATTTCATTTTCTTATGTGCTCTTGCCAAAAATATAAGGTGCCTGTTCTGCGTGATTGGTATGCCTGACTTTAAAATATCTTTCAGGTGTTAAGTTGAAATGCATTTGTTTCAAGCAAGCAAGAAGTTGACTTGTTGGTTGAAATTGTAAGATGATTCTAAAATTCATATGACATTGGAAGGGACCCAGATTAGCCAAAATCGTCTTGATAAAGAACAAAGCTGGAGGATTTACCCCTCCTGACTTTGAACTTACTATGAAACAATGGTTGTCAAGACAGAGCAGTACTGGCACAGATAAATCGATCACTGCTATAGAATTGAGAGTCTAGAAATAAACCCATACATCTACGATCAGCTGAGTTTTAAGAAAGGTGCCAAGACCATCCAATGTGGAGAGAAAAGCTTTTGGTGCGGAAAGAGCTAGAGAGCCACATGCAAAATAATGAAGCTGAACCCTTACCTCATGCCATATAAAAAAAATCAACTCAAAATGGATCAAAGACCCACATGTCAGAGCTAAAACTGCAAAACTCTAAAAAGAAACATAGGAGTAAACCTTCATGACCTTGGATATGGCAAAGGATTCTTAGATATGACACCCAAACACCAAAAAGCAACCAAAGAAAAAAATATATAGGACTTCATCAAAATTAAAAAAAAAAAATATTGTGCTTTAAAGGACACCATCAACAAAATGAAAAGACAACTCCCATAATGGGAGAAAATACTTGCAAATTATATATCTGATAATGATCTAGTATCCAGAATATACAAAGAACTCTTAAAATTCAATCATAAAAAAACAAACAACCTAATTTTAAGATGGGCAAAGGATCTGAATAGACATTTCTCTAAGGACTATATATAAATGGCTAATAAGCACAAGAAAAGATGCTCAACATCATTAGTCATTAGAGAAATACAAATCAAAATAATGAAATACCACTTCACACCCACAAGGATGGCCAAAATAAAAACTGTTATAATCAGGTTATAATAAGTGTTAATGAGGAAGTGGAGAAAGGAACCTTCATACATATCTGGTGGGAATGTAAAATTGTGAAGCCACATTGAAAAGCAGTCTAGCAGTTTCTCAAATGATTTAACGTAGAGTTACCATAGAACCTAGAAATTCCACTTTCAGGTATAAATCCCCAAGAAATGAAAACATATATCTATAGAAAAACTTGTGCGTGATGTTTATTGCAGCATTATTAATAGCCAAAGGTGGAAACAATCCAAATGTCCATCAACTGATGAATGGATAAACAAAACATGGTACATGCATGAAATGAAATATCATTTAGCCATAAAAAGAATGAAGTACTAATGCATACTACAGCACGTATGAACATTGAAAACATGGTAAGGGGATGAAACCAGTTGTAAAAGACCACATATTATATGACTCTATACATATGAAATATCCAGAACAGGAAATCCATAGACAGAAAGTAGATTTGTGTTTGCCGGGGGCTGGGAGTGGACTGGGGAGGTAGAGGGTGATTGCTGACAGGAAATGAGGTTTATTTTAGAGGTGGTAGAAATGTTTTAAAATTGACTGTGGTGATGGTTGCCCATATCTGTAAATAGATATAGATGTGAGACTACTGAAATTACTAGTATCAATGTATCTTTTTTAAAAGTTTTGACATAATAGCTCACATAACATACAATTCACCCATTTAAAAACCATTCAATTCTATCCTTTAAATGGGTGAATTGTATGTTATGTGATCTATTATGTCAAAACTTTTAAAAAAGATACATTGATACTAGTAATTTCAGTAGTCTCACATCTATATCTATCTCTCTATCTATAATGTCTTATAAGATATGATATTATTATAGGGAGAATATTTGACTGACAATATTAACCAATTTCGTCACATTTAACCTGCATGAATAGTTTTGCCATACAAAAATAGAAAGAAAGTGGATTATGTTACTTTCAACACTGCCTTTCTGCAATGATAAATGAGCGATTCCTCCAAATATTCCTGGGCTAGTTCTCTTGGCAGTTTCCCCTATCACCTCACACCTGGAGTGTGACAATTCTCGCTGTGCTCTCTTCCACCTCATACATCACTGCTCAATTAATCTTTGTAGGACCCTGCTTTCTTTCTCCTGCCATGCCAGTGTATTTTTTCCTACTACCTTTCCAATCTTCCTTCTCTAGAGCCTTACTTGGAGCCCAGATAACACCTTTAGAGGTCCCAGGACTAAGGAAATAATAATGATGCCACGCACCCCTCATCACTCATTTCACATAATTCAAAATGAAGCATCACTCATCTGCAACAGATACAAGTTACACCTAAGTTGAAATAAAAATAGCCCCTCTTTAGAATTTTGGTTTGCAAAGTTCCAAATAAACTTGGCAAAGTTTAGTATTTCTCCTTTTCTGGGGCCTGTCTGCTTTGCTGGTGCCCTAAACAAGTGCTTTATTTGCTGCTGAGATCATGTGCCTTTGCTTGCCAGGCTGATTTTCTTCTGTGGCCTCACTCATAACCCTCCACCCCACTCAGCCTCACACTCACTCAGACTATAGTTCTTCTAGTCTTCTTGTCAGACTTGTGTTTGGCTCATACCTGAAATGGCACTGCCTCTCTCCCATGAGCCAAATACCAGCAGTCATCTAAGGTTCAGCCTGAATCATGCCTCCTCTAAGGACAGAAACATTTTTTTTAACCTCATTTTGGCCCTGCCAGAATCAACATTGTGTTTGTGTTTGTTCACCAATAACTGAAAATTTGAAAAAACCAGGTGGCTTTCTGTAACACAATTCAAGCTCTCTTTGTAAATTGTTCATTTTAGAGACCTTATGATATGAAGGACATAAACATTGGAAATATTGCTTGGTAAAATTCAATAAAAAAATCAACAAGGATTTTCTTTTACCACTCTCTGTGGATGAGGCGGTGGCTTAATAGAGCAATATTTTTTAGATTGATAGTACTTGGCCGACTTTCTGTAGGGAATATTGTTGACTCATGTACAATGAATATTTTTTACTTTGAAATTCATGTCTAACTGATTTGGTATTTCTATTTGCTCAGACACTTTAGCATACATTGAAATGAAGCATATTGACGTACAATGCAAATAACATTTTTAATTTAGCATTCTTACTAGAAACACATTATTGCTTTTTTAAACAGAAAAGCCAATTATTTTACATTCACAACAGAATCGTTCAAATCATAAAGCATCAAAAATTATTTTCAAGGAATGAAAGTGATTGACATGTAAGACTGATTGCACTTACACTATATGTTCTGGCTTAGGAATTATTCTGATATCCTAGGAAGGCCATTTTTCTTCCATCATTTCTTTCTACAGACATAAGAAGTTTTTAGTGGGGAGGGGGCAGTTGCTCACACTTAAGAAATTTTGATGTGACATTCCTACCCTTCAATTCTTTCTTTATGATTGGATTCTTGGTGTCTGCCACAGGCATATTACATGATGCCAGGAATTGATCAACAGTTGTGGCTGTGACAAGAAAAGGAAAAAGAAAACTTACTCTGTCCTGGTTGATGCTTGTTATAGGGAAAATGGTAGGCACCAAGCTATTTGTCAGTGGAGGGGCCTGTTAACTCATTGCCACGCATTACATGATCTCTAATCTACTTTAACATACTCCCTGTAGGTAATGGGAAATTAGTATGTGCTGGTTGGTTCGAGTTTTAAATCTAGGGACAGAGGTTTGCCTTACTGGAGAACCTGCACTGCAGAGGTAATTGGCTAGTAGAATACAGTAACCTCATACCAGATGTGGCTGCCATAAGCATTGTTATTTGTGTCTTGATCAAACCAAGGCTATAGTAATTAGATAGTCAGTTAGAATTGGATGTCAGAACTGTGTTGTTGATAAAAATGGGGACCTGTTGGCTATATAATGCACGTTAGAAATGAGCTCTCCTTTGTGAAATTTGAGGTAGTCAGCGCAAGAGGACTGGCTATACCTCTTGCACGAATGAACAAGATACAGCAACCTGGAGAGCCTGTGGTCTATGCTCTTAGGGAAGCACCCAGGCTCAGTCCCTAAGTGGTCCCAGGCCCCACTGGTATAAGAGGACTCTGATTGCTTGATGATGCCTAATTGGCTAACAGAATCTTGCCTCTGAGATGTTGTTTTGTCTGCCTCAAGTGAACTTGTCAGGAAATCTAAAGGGATCCAGGGACCGGAACTGCTTTGAGCTTAAGTACAGTTTCTAAGGCTGTTTTATGTGACTTGCTAATGAATGTTTGGTCAACACAGACCCAGGTGCATAGCAGCTTTGCTTTTGTTATAATCTGAACAGGGAGAGTATGACTAGGAAGAGATTATAACCCTCATCTACGTCAAACTGCTCTGTAGGTTATTGCGATCTACCAAAAGGGAGAGCTGTATATGACCATGTCAGCTAAGGTCAGTTAGTAACAGTATGTAAACTGGTCCTTACCAAATGCAGTAGTTGAGGGAATATGTAGCAACAGCTTATCAATCAATGTTGCTTGTTTGCTGGACTGGATTGCATTTGGCATACCCAAATTACATAGTGTGCTAGATGATGAATTCTTACGGAAAAAATGAAAAGGTAGAGTAAAGAGAACCAGGTGTAGGGCATGGTATTTGGGTCCTCTGGGTTCTTGTAGGTTATTGTAAGAACTTTGTCTTTTCCTCTGAGAGAAATAGGGAGCCAAAGCAGGGTTTTGAACAGCAGAGAGACACTCTAATTTATAGTAGGATAATTCTGATTGCTGGATTGAAAATATTGTTGGGGAGCTGGGTTGGAGGCAGGTTCATGAGTTAGCTCTTGCGGGAATCCGGGAGAGAAGTGATGGTGACTCAGATATGGGCGTGTTGAGGAGCGGTTGCATCTGGACCTGCTTTATGGTTAGAGCTCATTCAATTTGCTGATGGATTGGGTAGGATGTGTGTGAGTGGACATGAGCCAACAATGACCACGGGCTTTTGGCCTGAGCATCTGGAAAATGGAATTGCCCTCAGTTGAGAAATAGAAGACTGTGGATGAACCAGTTTTGAAGGAAGGAAATAAATAAGTATGGGAAGGTCTTGTAATTTATAAATTGCTATAAAAATGTCAGCCTATAGAGTCTGGCGTGTTTATAAAGTCTATGTAATTGAGCATGTGCTTAGTACAGTGTTGGTTTTTGTCCAGCTTACTCTTATGTAAATTTTTTTGGTTTCTAAAGATCATACCACACACCACACAAGAAATCTGCTTTCATTTGTCATCTGAAGGCTTCCTGTCTCCGCCCTACCCTGCCCCGGTTCAACGTGGTGCCGGAATCACAAAGTTTGCATTTGTTGACTAGTGAGAAAGCTTGCCATCTGCCTGGTTTATGAAATCACTTAAAAAGCAAAATGTGGTTTCTGTCACCAGTTTGCCTCTAACAGTCATCAGTAACACAAGATGTTTATCGAGATTGGGGTGCCTTGGGTCTGATCTGCCAGGCTCTGGTTCAATTTTTAGATTTCTCTTTCTTGGAGACTTAACAGCAAAACTTCTTGGTGCCAAAAGGATATATGATATGTTACACATTAGTGTAGTGAGGTGGGATGTGCCCTCCAGCTACTAAGAAAGGGGGAAAAAAATGAAACTCCACAAAACACCATATTCTTGATTACTTAAAAAAATAAATAACATACTTTCCTTCCAGCCATGGTGATGTAATAGGGACTGGATTCAATCTCCAACATAAAAAAAAAAAAAAAAAAAAGGAAAATCAGACAAAATATATGAAACAAAATATGTGAAACAAATATATTGGCTAAGAGGCAGTACAAGACTGTATTCCTTGAGAAAAGGACAATCCAATCAATAAGGTGAGCTCTACAATTGATCCAACTTACTGTCCAAAGGCAGTTTCCAGGTTTCAGGGCCCAGAAGTCTGGATGAGTAAAAGAGATAGAAACTGGAATTCTGGGAGAATAGATGCCTAGAATTTTGGGAACAGAACACCAGAGAAGAGCGAGCTTCATGAAAGTTCCTGAGATGGGCATAGGAGTCCTCTAGTCTTTGGCTGAGTCTGACCTGCACATGCTCTGCCCATGCATGCGAAGGCACTCCCCGAGGTCAGGGAAAGACCCTCAGGCAGCAATAAGTCAAACATTTTCCAGAGAACACACTGGGCTGGAAATAGTTTATATTCCCATGAGCCAGAGTGGGGAGGCCTTGTAAGACCTGGGCATTGAGTAGAGTTTGAAGACGGGTGTTAGCACTAGACTAATCATTTATCTTGACCCATCCTGATGAACTTTGAAAGCAAATTTCAAAAGGATAAAGCTGTTCCTAAGTGACTTAACTGCATGCTAGAAAAAAGTGCAATACTCTTTAAAGTAATACAACACAATCCAGTACCCCAAGATGTAAAATTCACAATATCTACCATCCAATCCAAATTACCAGGTGTATTACTTTCCCAGGGCTGCCATTAAAAAGGAACAGAAATGAGGTGGCTTAAAACAACAGAAATAGATTCTCTCACAGCTCTGGGGGGTTTGCAGTGTGAAATCAAGGTGTCACCAGGGCTGTGTTCCCTCTGGGATTCCACGTAGAATCCTTCCTTGCCTCTTCCTAGCTTCTGGTGTTGCCTGTCAATCTTTGCTTCTCCTTAACTTACAGCTACATCACTCTAGTCTCTTCTTCTGTCATCACATGTTGTTCTCCTTGTGTCCCTGTCCTCTCCTCTGATAAGGACACCAGTTATATTGGGTTAAGGATCCACCTTCCTGCATATGACCTGATCTGAACTAATTACATCTGCAACAATCCTCTTTCTAAACTAGGTCACATTCTGAGGTACCAGGGATTAGGACTTCAACATATCTTTTTTGGGGACAAAATTCAACCCATAACATCAGACATGCAAAGAAGCAGAAAAGAGACCTGTGAATAGGAGAAAAATCAATCAGTATAAACTACTGAGACGGTGGAATTAGCAGACACAGATGTTAAAAACTATAACAAAAATGCTCCATTTAGCATAATTTTTTCTTAATATGTGTTCCTTTGGATTGATTACTTTTATATAATTTCACTTAATCTTTGTAATAGCATGAAAAACAGAGGTAAATATGTATATCCTAAAGTACCCCCTAAAAAATCTTTGTAAATGTGAGTCATGGAGATTTTCAGAACTGCTTCCTCATCTCCAAAATGGGAATAATAACACTTACAGATAAGTTGTGATGATTAAATGAAATTTTTATAAATTACTTGATATATAATCAACTCTTAATAAATAGTAGCAATTACTGTTGCTAATAAAACTGGAGGCAATGACAAAAGCAATTACAGGTCAAATTATTATAGACCTATGATGGATTCCACTGAACACAATGTACTTATAATGATTTTGATTTATTGCTTTTGGTAAGAGCTTTACTAATTCAGATGAGTTGGGATAGGGAAAAAGTCAAATCTAGCCGCATAAGCAGTCTTAATTACAGAATATTTTTGAAGAACTGGTTTTTGATTTCTTTTAACTACGTTCGCAGTTGTACCTAGCATATATCCTTAAAGGACTGGCTTTAATGATTACACAACATGATCTTATGTTAGCATAACAAGGCTTCCAGTTGCTATAAAAGGGTTTCTTCCCACACCCAGTTTTCCTTTAGCAGTAGCATAACTTCTGTTGGAATGATTTGACCCGCAACAGCCTTGAGGCAATTCCTTCATAGATCCAGGCCCAGCCGAGGCACCTATAGCCTTGGCTGGTGGGGCACCTGGGGAGCCCTCCAGTGAGTGCCTAGCCTGCGGTGCCCATGGTGACACCACTTCTTTCCTGTTGTTCCCCACCTATGGTAGTAGCGGCTTGCTGCATTTACTAACCTCTGGATTATTTCAGTGTGCTGTTTTCTGCTATTTCAGTGTTTTAACACCATATAACCAAGTCCCTGAATTAAATCCCCCCTGTTTTATTTTTTACTTATTTTTATTTTATATATATATATATATATATATATATATATATATATATATATATATAAATTTTATTGGGGAATATTGGGGGACAGTATGTTTCTCCAGGGCCCATCAGATCCAAGTCGTTGTCCTTCAATCTAGTTGTGGAGGGCACAGCTCAGCTCCAAGTCCAGTCGCCATTTTCAATCTTTAGTTGTAGGGGCTGCAGCCACCATTCCATGCGGGAATTGAACCAGCAATTTTGTTGTTGAGAGCTCGCACTCTAACCACCTGAGCCATCTGGCCACCCCTCCGGAAGCTCAGCGGCAGCTCGTTTTCTTCAATCTAGTTGTGGAGGGCGCAGCTCACTGGCTCATGTGGAAATCGAACCAGTAACTCTGTTGTTCAGAGCTCACTCACTAACCAACTGAGCCATCCAACCTCCCTAAATCTCCTCTGTTTTAAATACCTAGCATAATTATCCTCTTGACTAGACCCCAGCTAATGCTTTATACCAGGAGAAATAGCTCGAACTAACCAGAGAGATGCCAAATGTAGAGCAGAGGGTCAGTAAGTAGAGAAAAAGGCTGGGGCTGTGTGGGAGGAAGATAATGGTAGTGGGTGTCCAGAGGGCAATCTGATTAATTCAGCTGAGGATTCCCGCTTTGGCAGGCTGTATTTTCATAATGGCTCTCCTACTAGCATTTCCTGTTCTCTAGCATTTCCTGTTTCCTTGCAGAAGTCTCATGCACTATTTGGGACCTGGGTTTGCAATTTGCAAAAGGTAAGGATTAGTCTAGATGAATTCTATGCTTCCCTTTCAGCTATAATGTTTCTCTTGAACTAGTTGACATTTTTTGCCCAGGGCCAGTTCAGAAAATCCATCACGTTTCTTTCCATGGGCTAAGGGAAGACAAGATTAAGAAAGCAGAACGATTTGGCCTCATGGTGTATACTGCCTGCTGGACAGGTAACACAAAGGTTCTGTACAGTCCCTGTCCAGTTCAGATAAGACGAGTTAGCCAGGGGAAGTAACACATGTCAGACTCAGCAAAAAGTGTGGCCACATAGCAAGCAAGCCCCATGTTGCAGAGCAGTGAGTTACATGCCAGTATGATTGTGTTTGAAAGGTGAGCATTCCAAAAGTGTGGCCACAAATGAAATTATAACCAGAAAACTATTTAAGTTGCTGGGATGGTATAAAAGTAGGTGCTGGACTGGATTCTTGAATGTGGTGTAACTAAAACAGCTATGCATTTCTCTTCCCATATGTAAAATGTAATGCCTTTTCTGAATAAGTTTTACAAGAAGGAATAAAGTCGATTTGCTTGTTTACCACTTTTCAAAGAACCAGCCTTCTTTTTATTTTGAATCTGTTGTTTTAAGTGGCAGCTAGGTCTCCTGATCTTAATGCAATTAGCATGGGAAGAGTGTTTGTTCTTTTGAATGGCTGGGAAGCGTGTGCTTTCTAGGCTGCACGTGAACTTCTGTCCAACCTGTTTTGTATTATGATGTGAGGTGACCTAATATCAAAGCCTTAGACCCTCAGCAGGTAGGAATGGTGTTATCAGGAAATGAAGAGATCTGGGACTCCGAGAAACATCATTTGCAATTAGCTTGAGAGTAGCTTGCTGCTTGGCTTTCAGGTTGTCAGTTAATAAGAAAAAGTTAGCATCTGCTAGGTAATGAGCACCTGTGACAGTGGTAGTATCCTGGGTATTGGTCAACTAAAACGCACACTGGCCACTTCCACAGGCCAGATTATTTTCTGCTCCTGATAGCAGCATTGAGAGGACTTGAAACTGTTCTTTCAAGGCCACACCGAGCTGAAGCAGCTGACATCCATTTTCAGCTTGCACCACCTACTTCAACAACCCACCCCCGTGACATGGTCATCAGTTGCTTGTAAGTGATTCCCTAAGTCGCTGTAGGCTTGAGCTGAGTGAATGGCAATGTTATTGACAAGAAGTCTAAGCTACCTGCTCATGCAGCTTGCTGGTGCCCTCTGACCTTGTTTATATTTGATCCAAGATATACCATTTTCATCTTGTGATAAATTGCTGCTGGGACCACGTGGCATTATGACTCGGTAGGTCTGATAGGACCAAGCTCATGCTGAGCAGTTCTGGTTGTTTGACGTCCCATGGCCAAGCACTCTATCTCTCCCAGAGCTCAGGAGCTCAGCAGCAAACAAGGATACTTCCCTGCCTATGGTATGGACTTATTCCAGCCCCCCGGGGCCTGTGTTGTCATCCTCCACTGGGGCTTTATCATACACTCCACACATCACCTTTTCCCACCACCAATTCAGATACTGTAGGGTCTGCGGGCTCAGAGGCCCAGGTGGCAGGGCGGCTTGTCCCAGCACAGCCTGGACCTGCGGCAGAGCTCTTTTCTCTCCTGAGCCTCATTCAAGGCCGGCAGTCTTTTGCATCATCTCATAGAGGCTGGAGTAGCCTTCGAGACCTGAATGCATTGAGCTTTTGACTTGGTCTACTTTGTAGAGGATTTACAGGCATGCCTCTTGCACTGGACTCCAAAGATTTTACTGATGTAGTCCCTTGAATCTTTGTAAGGATTATCTTCCACCTTCTGGAGTGCATGAGCCTTACCAAGGCCTCCAGCGTGCTAGACTTCTCACTCTCCAGCCTAATTAGCATACATTATATATGTAACCAATCAGTGTGGTTCACTGTGGGATATTCAGATAGTCCAGGTGTCACTGGAATATATTATGACCAGCTGAAGATGAGTTAACAGCTCTGGACCAAATTGCAATTGTAGTGCTTCCTCTCCATGTAAATGAAAACTGTTTCTGATCCTCTTTTCTGATTAGAATAAAGAAGAACACATATGCCAAATCAATGGCCACATAGCACGTACCTGAGCCTGTTTTAATCTGCTCTAGAAAAACATCACATCTGGCACAATCTGGCTCTACTGTCTGGTAGAGTTTTCAATAGTCACTCTAGAATCCAATGCATGTGATGATGGCCAGACTGGAAAATTAAATGAAAGTATGATGGGGACCACCCCTGCCTCCTTTAGCTCCTTCAGGGTGGCATTGATTTCTTCCACCCCCCTCCATCCCTGGTATGTGATATATTTCTTTAACTTGGGGGTGGGCAGTTTTAGAGGCTTCAATTTGACCTTCCCCACCCCTTATTTCATGATGCCCCTTATTTCAGAGGCTGAGGACCCAATGTGGCAGTTACAACCACTGACTAACGGATTGACTAAGCATGCCAATGCCAAATTAGAAATATCAGGAACCAGGTAAACGCTTGCTTGGTGGGCTAACAGACCCAGTCGTCTCCGTCTACCCCCATAACCCCTCCCCAAAAGAGGAGGGCCAGGATGACGCTTCAGGCATCTGGACATCAATGTCAGGTCAGACCCTGTGTCTACCGTGTTTCCCTGAAAATAAGACCTAGCCGGACCATCAGCTCTAATGCGTCTTTTGGAGCAAAATTAATATAAGACCGGGTCTTTTATTAGTTTTTGCTCCAAAAGACGCATTAGAGCTGATGGCCCGGCTAGGTCTTATTTTCGGTGAGACACGGTAATACGTCCTTCTGTCTGACGTGGGCAGAAGACAGTCTGCAAACATTTGTCTATCAGGACACAAAACAAAACAAGACAAAACAAAAACACGAAAGTTGTCACAAATTAGGGACATATAGCAAATGTCAAAAGAATGGTACTGACAGTGATGGCTGTAGGAAGTGGAAGAAGAACACTGGCACTGAAGACCCTTCTCCTAAGATCTCTATAAATACAGCATATTCCTGAAGTGGATTCTTCGGGGATTTATATATGAAAACAAATCTGCTAATAATGAGTAGGAATACATTCTATTTTTATTTCAGAAATAAATATCTCCACCCCCCCCAAAAAGCATCTCACACATCCATCAAAACAAAACAAACAATTCACTGAAACTTAATAATTTTGAATTGATAAGCACAGATCCCAGGGAAATATGGATATGACCAAATGGCAAGGCGTCAGCTACAGTTTGCTTTCATCCTAGATGTGTGTTGCCCTTGACAGTTTTAATAAGTATTTCTGTCTAAATTACAGAGCTTTGTGCTGTCTGTTTGGCTCTTAGTTAAACTGGCTCCCTGAAAAAGGAATATATGCTAATGCTTATGTTCCAATTGCTTTCAAATAAAACAGATTAGCAATATTTTGTATTATGTTTGTTTCCATTTCTTCAAAAATGTTATTCATCACATATATTGCTTTTTGAAGACTGAAATAGTGGCTCTTTATTGGAAATGACATTTTCTTTTCTTTTTTAAAAGATTTTTATTAAAATGTAGCTAACATACAACATTATATTAGTTTCAGGGGTACACCATAGTTATTCAACATTTATATAACTAAAGAAGTGATCACCGTGATAAATCCAGCAACCATCTGACACCATGCCACGCTATCACAGTATTATTGACCATATTCCCCATGCTGTACATTATATCCCCATGACTTATTTGTTTTATACCTGCACATTTCGACCTCTTATTCCCCTTCACATTTTTTCTCCTTTTTAAAATTTTCAATTGCAGTTGATATTCAATATTATTTTATATTAATTTCAGGTGTGTAGCATAGTGGTCAGACATTTCTATAATTTAAGAAATGATCCCCCTGACTAGTCTAGTACCCACCTGGCACTATACATAGTTATTACCATATTATTGACTATATTCCCTGTGCTTTACTTTACATTCCCATGACCATTTTTTAACTACCAGTTTGTACTTCTTAATTCTTTTCCTTTTACACCCTGCCCTCAACCCCCTCCCATCTATCACCCCAAAAAACCTAGTACCCATCTGACACCACACATAGTTATTACAATATTATTGACTATATTCCTTATGCTATACCTACATTCCCATGACTACTGCGTAACAACCAATTTGTACTTCTTAATCTCTTCCCCTTTTCTCACTCACCCTCAACCCCCCCTCCCATTAGGCAACCATCAATATGTTCTCTGTGTCTATGAGTTTGTTTCTGTTTTGTTTGCTTATTTTGTTCTTTAGATTCCACATATAAGTGAAACCACATTGCATCAGTCTTTCTCTGTTTGACATACTTCACTCAGCACAATACCCTCCAGGTCACTCTATGCTGCCACAAATGGCAAGAACCCATTCCCTTCCATGGCTGAGCAATACTCCATTGTATATATGTACCACCTCTTCTTTATTTATTCTTCCATCGACAGACACCCAGGCCACCTCCACGTCTTGTCCATTATAAACAATGCTAAAATGAACATATGGATGCACACGTCCCCTTGAAGTAGCATTTGGGTTTCTTCAGATATATATTCCCAGAAGAGGAATTACAGTCTCCTTCTTTGTCTCTTGCTGTTGTCTTTGTTTTAACATTTATTTTGTCTGGTATAAATATTGCTACCCAGCATTTTTTCTTTCTATTTCCATTTTCATGAAATATCTTTTCCTATCATTTTACTTTCCATCTCTGTGTGTCTTTCAGTCTGAAGTGATTCTCTTTTAGGCAGCGTATGTGAGGGGTTGTTTTTTTTGTTTTTTTTCTCTTATCCATTCAGACTTCCTATGTCTTTTGATTGGAGCATTTAATCCATTTACATTTAAAGTAATTGTTGATAGATATATAACTATTGCCATTTTATTATTCATAATTTTGACCATTCTTTTCCATCTTAAAGAAGCCCCTCTAACATTCCTTGTAAAACTGGTTTGGTGGTGATGAACTCCTTTAGCTTTTTCTTATTTGGGAAGCTCTTTATCTGTCCTTCAATTCTAAATGATAGCCTTGCTGGTAGATTAATCATCATTGTAGATCCTTGCTTTTCATCACGTTGAATATTTTGTGCCAGTCCCTTCTGGCCTGAAAAATTTCTGTTGAGAAGTCAGCTGATAATCTTATGGGAGCTCCCTTATAAGTTACTAGTTGCCTTTCTCGTGATGCTTTTAGGATTCTCTCTTTGTCTTTATCCTTTTCCATTTTAATTATAATGTGTCTTGGTGTGGCTTCATCTTGTTTGGGACTCTGCACTACACGGGCTTGTATGTCTATTTCCTTCTCCAGATTAGGAAAGTTTTCAGTCATTATTTCTTCAAATAGGTTGTCAATCCCTTGCTTTCTCTCTTTTCCTTCTGGTACCCCTATGATGTGAATGTTGCTATGCTTGATATTGTCCCTGAGGTCTCTTAAACTATCCTCATTTTTTAAAAATTCTATTTGCTGTTCCAGTTCCATGTTCTCTGCTACCTTAGTTTCCAGATCACTGATTTGATCCTCTGCTTCATCTAGTCTGCTGGTAATTCCTTCTAGTGCATTATTCATTTCATTTATTGTATTCTTCACTTCTGACTTATTCTTTTCTAGGGTCTATGTCCTTTTTTATGCTTGCTCTCTCTTTGTTGAAGTTCGCACTGAGTTTCTTGAGCATCCTTATAACCATTGTTTTGAATTCTGTATCTGGTAGGTTGCTTTCCTATATTTTCTTTAGTTCTGTTTCTGGAGTTTTCTTCTGTTCTTTTATTTGGGATCTATTTCTTTGTTTCCTCATTTTGTCTGCCTCTATGTTTGTTTCTATGTATTAGGTAGATCTGCTATGTCTCCCAGTCTTGGCCAGGTGGCCTTATGTAGTAGGTGCACAGGTGCACCCTTATGTAGTAGGTGCACAGGTGCACCCTAGCACAGAGTTCCTGTTCCCCTCTTCCGGGTGCTCCAGGAGTGTCCTTTGTGTGGGTTGTGTGTACCCTCCTGTTACAATACAGCCTTGATTGCTATTGGCATGTCAGTAGGTAGGATTGACCTTCAGGCTGATTGGCTGTGGGGTTTGCCACATCCACAGCTTACAGGCTACTGTGTGGGGGATTTACCCCACTGAGTAGGATTTGCTCCAGTGGGCTCTGGTGCTTCTTGAGACCACCCTGTGGGTGTGCCACTTGTTGGGGCTAATTGGGTGGTGCTATCCTGTGGTCTGAAGCCAACCTCTAAGTATGTTGATTCTGGGGCCTCTTGGGAGGGGCTCCAGTGCAGGCCCAGGCCACCTGCTGCCTGTGACTGGTTGGTGACTACTTGATAGGAGCTACGGAATGATCTGCCTGTGCTAACCCTGGAAACATGTGGGAGAGACCATGCTGCAAAATGAGAATGGCTATCACCAGTACTGGGCCTGGGGTAGCTCCACAGAAAGCTAGGACATGCTGAGGTCTGCTGCCACCTGCCAGCTCCCTTAAGGTTTAGCCCCTGATAAAGCCTCATGTGGTACACAGGTTGGGTGAGGCAGGGTTTCAGGAAGTCACTAGAGTGGGAAGAGTTATGACCACCAGGTTAATGTAGACTCAGGTTTGGTGCCTGTGCTGAGCCTGGAGCTACTAGCAAAAGTGTCAGAGAACACTAAGGCCAGCTGCTGCCTGCCAGGGTCCTGCAGACTCTGATAGTTTTTCAAGAAAGAATGCAAGGTGGGCGGGGCTGGCTGCTTGCAGGAGAAAGTGCCTTTGGCATTAAGGGAATTGGGTAGGATAGGGTCCCAGTGAGTCAGTAGGGTGGAGCTTTTGAGCTCACCAGACCATTCAGATTCACATTTGGCTGTGGTGGGGGCAGACTCCACACAATAAACATGCTGTCTGCCTGCCAGCTGCATAGGAGAAAGACCCAACACAGGGAAAAATGACAACTATCCTCCATCCCTCACCTTTATACCACACACCTCAGTTGGTCCCCTGTATGCCTCTAATGCCCCCTGTGTCACTGTCCCTCTACTGGAGCCCAAGATGAGTGCCTGTGAGTGAGTGGGCCTGTGTGTGGGCCCTTTAAGAGGACACCTGGGTTTCCTATCGCGTTCTGTCCCACCCAGATGGTCGGAATCTCCACTGTTTCTTACAGCCAGATGTTGTGGGGGCTCCTCTTCACAGCACCAGTACTCTGGGCTGGGGAGGCCGGTGTGGGGCTGGGATCTCTAGCTCCTCCAGGGGTTCCTCTGTGGCCAAGACATCCCTCCCAGTTCTCAACAGCCACATGGAGGTTTGGGGCAGCCCGTTTTGTGTCTCCGCCCCTCCTACCAGTCTCAATGTGGCTTCTTCTTTATATCCTTAGTTATAAAACTTCTGTTTAGCCAGAATTCAGATGGTTCTCCAGGTTGATTTTTCTCTAATTTAGTTGTAATTTTTTTTTTTTTTTTTTAAGATTTTATTGGGGAAGGGGAACAGGACTTTATTGGGGAAAAATGGTCAAATTGGTGTCCTTTCAATCTTAGTTGTGGAGGGTTCTGTTCAGCTTCAAGTTGTTGTTCTTTCAGTCTTAGTTGTGGAGGGCGCAGCTCAGGTCCAGGTCCAGTTGCCGTTGCTAGTTGCAGGGGGCACAGCCCACCATCCCTTGTGGGAGTCGAGGAATTGAACTGGCAACCTTGTGGTTGAGAGCCCACGCTCCAACCAACAACTGAGCCATCTGGGAGGCAGCTCAGCTCAAGGTGCCGTGTTCAATCTTAGTTGCAGGGGGCAGAGCCCACCATCCCTTGCGGGACTTGAGGAATTGAACTGGCAACCTTGTGGTTGCGAGCCCACTGGCCCATGTGGGAATCGAACCAGCAGCCTTCAGAGTTAGGAGCACGGAGCTCTAACCGCCTGAGCCACGGGGCCGGCCCATAGTTGTAATTTTAATGTGTTCATGGAAAGAAGCAGGCACAGTGTTTATCTATTCCACTATCTTGGATCAGAAATGGCATTTTCTAACCCTCACATTGATGACCATCTTGGGCTGATAAATATTACCAGTGTTTGCATAAATACATGCACACAATATACATTTATGGTCCATATGCAGAATAAAAGGCTCTTCTCTGTTTCCAAATAGACTGCTTTCAAAACTCTTAGGACTCTCAGTTCTGGCTTCGGTTGAGCAGACAAGTTTCCCAGCAGGAGCTGGTTCTGATGCCCATTACTATCCTCCACACTAGTGAGGGCTCTTGATATTAGAAGAGGCATCAGAAGTCATCTAGTGACAAGAAGATTCCAACCCTGATGGACATCAGGTTTATCCGATTTACCTGGGACACTTAAATTGTACATCTCAGTCCTTACATGTGTCTAGTATGTCAGAATTTCTGGAAGAAAGACTTAAAAATCATTAGTCAGATCTGGGAAATGCTGATCTAATCTAACCACTTTCATGATTTCGTCAAGTCTTCATATTTAGCACCAGAAGAAAGTAGGCCTTGTTAAAACCCGTTATCTTTAACATCTGGTTGTTGAGCTGTTTGGGAATGTTCCTGCATGGAAAGACCAGACCCATCGGTTTTAATCTGATGGGGCATCATGTGCCATATCCTCCCACAGAGCCTCTACCACCTTGTTCAGAGCCACAGAGGCACATATTAATATTTGGGGTCAGAACAATTAATAAACTTAGATTTCAGATTTTTTGTTTTGAGACACAGAGAAAAAAATAATAACAGTCATTTGGAAGCTATGGACCAGGTTTTATTTTCTTGTACTTAAATATTGCTTAGATAAGAACAAAAATTATTGTAATTACTTAAAAGCTATTGTAATTACTTAAACTATTGTAATTACTTAAGAGCTATTGTAATTAAACTATTGTAATTATTTAAACTGGGTTCCTCACCCATATGTAGGAATTATAAAATCCTTCATTGCTATCTGCTACAATCACATGCTGCCCTAAATCTAAACAGGAATGATTTACCAAAGTTCTCCTTTGGAAGAGCTCAGGAGGCCAGTAATGCTGGAGCTTGTATTCACCCTAGACCCCTGACTAACAGCCAGATGCCACCCTGAGGCAACGTGGGCATGGGGTGGCAGGAAAGAGGAGTCATAGATTCCAGCTGGGTCTGCCCTCCCCAGACATGTGGTTTTGCTTAGCTCTATCTCTTCTCTGGCCTTGGCTTCTGAGTGTCGAATGAAAGCTTCTTTGTGAATAATTCTGTTCCTTAAACTCAGAGTATGATCCTTTCCCAATTGTCTTGTGGGGGAGCAAAGGTGAGAGCATTCCACGATTGCTGCTGTGTGTGTCCTTGCTCATGTGTGCCTGTGGGTGGCCTTGTGTGACGGTGAAGGTCCGAGGAGAGCTGAGATACTCAAGGACTAATACATCCTGTTTCTATGGCAAATTATTTGGAAACATCTATCTCTGTTTAGCCTTAACATTGTGTACAATCACTAACTTTACTCAGAATTGCCTGTATATATAAAGAGAATGTGTATAGCTGATTTATTCTTCCTACTTAATGTTATTTTGGGGGACCCTGAGTAGACTGTTCACCTTTCCTACATTCTCTTCCCCCAATCCATTTGACTCATGTCTGAATTCCCACCTTATAGCACCAACTTTAGCTTAAGAGTTTGTCTCCAAATAAAATGCAAATATCCCTTGGGAAATGTAACACCTCGCAGTAAATAAATCATTAGCAATGTCACATTGGCATAGATCTTTACAGCTAATAAATCAGTTTCACACATACAATGCTTAGCTTACATAATAGCATAAAGGACAGCAACTCCAGGATAATAATAGCAATAGGGTTAGAGAAATGTGTGCTAGACAACATTTTCTAAATGTATGCAAATCACCTCACTTGAAATCATTTACATACATAGAATCATTTAATTTATAAACATCATCTTGTGTGATCCTCCTGATATTTCTGTGAAGTAATTATCATTATTTCTATTCTACAGGTAAGGAAACTGAGGAACTGAAAATTAAGTGGCTCTTGAGTAGTTATCAGAGGGCTCAAGTCCAAGTGTTTCTGCAAGACAGACTGTGCAAGCTTGGAGAGTGGAGGTGAGGGGGACACAGGTGCAGGTTGTCTTCCAGAGGCAGGGGACCAGAGAGGAGGAGATGTCAATAAGAGAACAAAAGGGGCCTCTGGCTTGTACATGCATGTTTATGTTCTTTTGGGTTTCTTTGTTTGTGTAAGGATGTAAGGTGCGCTGTGTCCTTGAAGGACTGTTTCCCCAGGTCTACTCCACTCTATCCTTTACTTTCAACCGGACATTTATTAGGGACATCGAAGAAAATGTCCATCCTATTCCCTATTTTAAGAAGGATGTGTTTTTTATTTCTTGTTTTCTCAATGTATATGAAACATGATGATACAAACCAAGTGAACCTGAGCTGAAAGCTTCAAATTTGCTGGGTTAACCCATGGAGTGTGGTCTCTTTTCTGGCCTAGATGACCCCTGGCTCTCACCAGAGTGGAAGAAGTTTTTCTTTCCTACACCATAGCTGTGACTTGGCACGAAGAAGAGCCATGCTACCTGGAGACCTAAGCACTCCTATGTCGTGGTGTAGGTATTTTTTGAGTACCTGTTTGAGTACCCTTGCCCCCTGGGCCCAAGCCAAGCTGCACATTAAAAGGGACCTGCAGCTCATTTTTGTTGCCCCTGTGGAAGTTCTGAAGTGTGAGCCCTTTGCTTGTCTCTGAGGGACACATTGTACCTTTCTCTCCATCTCCTGGCTCCTGACCATTTTGTTCTTGTTTCCTTTTACCAGATCCACCTCTCCCTTGACATCTGACCAATCCTGAGCTATGACTTAGCTCTGACCGGTGATAGGCAAGAAAGAAAGGGAACCACTGGGAGAGGAGATATAGGTGCAGAGGAGAGTGGGGTGGGAATGGGCAGAGGAAATATTTTGAGCTGGGATGTTATTTAAGATCCAACCCAAGTGCTACCTTTTCTCTAAAGTCATGTGCGATGATGGCACCCTTCCCTCCTCACAACTCCATAGCCTTTCATTTGTCCCTTTCACAGGTGGCACTTGTCACATTCTGCCTTACTTTATGGTTATCTACATACAGATATGAGTTTCTTTTCTAGATTATCAGCTGTCCTGGGGGAATTTCCAGGTAGCTAGGTAGATAGATGGATAGATAGATGGATAGATAGACAGACAGACAGACAGACAGACAGACAGACAGACAGACAGACAGATAGAAAGAAATCTGTCTTTGTATTTCACACAGCACACAGCAGTGACTTACTTCTAATAGGATCATAGTAAATGTTTGTCGAACCAACAAAAGTAGGAAATGTGAGGTAGTTTTCAGCATGTTGCTTGTATCTCACAAAGAGACCTCCCCAGTGTAAAGGGCAGCCAGAGATGTGTGTGGATCTGCTGCTGGGATCTTCCTGGGGGAAGCTGGGAGTCATCCTATAGATGTGTCAACACTGTCCCCATCAGAAGTAATTCAACCTCAGAAAGCAACTGATAAGCAATTTAGGAAGTGAGTGAGGTATAACAAATGGATACATATATTTAGATGTCCATTTATTTGATGCATCAAATTAAAACTTTCAAAATAAATCTAAACTCACGATATAAGTTCAACAGAGGGCTAAATTGAAATTCTATAAATGACTGACATTTATCTGATTTCTAAATAAATGCCAACATTAAAAGCTGTGTTTTGGGCTCCAAGCTTCATTGTGTAGCATTTCATAATCGCCCCTGGCCCTCCTGTACCAGACACATATTTGGTCCTTCCTGTCAGTCCCATGGGCATTATCCCTGTGACACTAGGTAATAGTGACAGGTGACGTTAGACAGGTGGTAGGTGATCCTGCTAACCCTGATGTCCTTACGCTGTGAGTATTTTTTATTCTGAGTCTTTGCGATTGAATTGAAGGTAACAACTGGGCCCATTAATAACAGAACTATTGGATGCAAGTGGCTCAGTAAAAACAAAAACTGAGCTCCTTAAGGAAGTCATGCTTACAACTTTCAACAATTAAAAAATATTAGTCACCATGCTGGCATCAGCTGTAAGGGGTCCTCTGTTTTCCAGTGTAATTACAAGAATGAACCAAAGGTTTTCGCTCTGCTCACTAGAGGGGGTTAGACACTGAAGAGCCGACTTCTCAAGGAGATGGAGCTGAATCTAATGCAGCAAATCTGACCAGGACGTGGGGAGGTTAGATGCCAGACTTCTGTAGCAGAACTATCTTTTTATAGACTAAAAAAAAAAAAAAAGATTTCTTTACTAGTATAGTCAATAAATCAGAATAATTTTAAATTGGTTTTCTAATTTAAACATAAATTTTCATTGCAGGAAAATAGAAAAGTAATAAAGATACCCTAAAATATGAAGAACATTTTAATGCACTTATAATGTCTCCATCCAGGACCAAGCTTGATTAATAACACGTTTAACCATATGGACTTTCTGGGCGTTGAACATTCTTGAGCAACGAAAACCACAATTTCATATGGTTTAACTTAATATTTTGGGATTTTTATTTTCTTTCCTGTGCATACATAGTGATAATAATTTGCTTTTTCACTTGGTCTTATATAAAGACTGTGTATTCACAGTTGTGTATGAATATATTACTTATTTGTTTATGTGTAGGCTTTGCATATTGTGTGGATTAAAGATTATTGTCAAAGGTTTGAAAGATGATTTTCAAGGAAATGAATTCTCAGTCAAAATTTTGTCTGAAATCACTCAATCTTCCTTAACTCTATTTTTTTTTTTTAGCTGCTTAAGAGCAATAAAAAAGGCAAAAGTCAATTGGTATCAGTGGAGGACGACCACTCATGTTAAGCATTGTGTGGGACAGAGAATGAAGGGCAATGGTTCTTGATTTCAAGGACTTTGTAATCTAGTCGGGGAAATGAGATTAATAGTGTTGAGGGAATGAATAAAAATAAAATAAGCAGAATTCCAGTGCAAGGTGGCCTAAAATTCAGTTATAGATTCCAAGTGCTATAGAAGCTCAGAGGAGAAAGAAATCAGAATTAGTTGAAATTTTCCAACAGGCTTCCTGGAAGAAGCAAAATGTAGAATGCAGTTCTAAGAAGGCAGCAGTGTGCCTAACCTTTTCATTACTGTGTTCCCAGGGTCCAGGGTAAGGCCTGGAATGTAGCTGGTTTCTTAAAAATGTCAGCATCTCTGTTCTTTGCATGGAAAGATGGAAATATTGGCTTCTGAGCAAAGGACATATCATTAAAGATATTTTTCAGTAGTTTGAGGAGGCCATTCACTCTTGTATGGGGTTTCCCTACCGTCTTTTATTAGATGCATAATTAGGTTCTGGAACACTGTCTAGGGCCACAGATCAGAGTAAAGATCACAGACTCTTATTGCAATTGAACTTTTAACCTTGACTTCATAAGCATGGAATGAACTAATCTGCCATAAGTAATATATAAAATATGCTCTGCAAAAGTGTATCATGTCTGGAAATGAAGATAAAATTATGTGAAATATGAATATGTATATATATTCATATATACATATATTATTATTCATATATACATATTATATATGTATGTATATAATATATTATATTATATATACATATATTATATTCATATATACATATATACATATATATATTATATATTCATATATTATATTCATATATACATATATATATATATATATATATATTATTCCCTTTTCTGTTCTCGTAAGATGAGAATAAAAGTAAAAAGTAGTAGAGAACTTTTAGAGCTTGGGAAGATGTGTTGTGATGGATTTTTTCCCCGTCTGTATTTTCTTTAAACATTCTAACACAAAATCTTGTTCTGAATAAAGTAGAAAAGCACAATGAAAATTGCAACGCAAGGTTAACCAGACATCCAGAATGCCTTACAGATTTTGAAATTGTATTCTGGTTTTAATTTTTTTGTGCTATATGATCAGGGCTGGCTTTAGGTCATGCATCCTCTTAACTGGGAAACCTCTTGCCAGGCAGAATATTGCTGGAGGTTATTAGACCCTCCAGTTCCATCAGCACATGGGTCTCATGAACTTAGCTCTTTTGCATGGACCTGGGGCCTGTGTAAAGAATTTATATTAGATACATTGAAATTTTGTGACTCGGTAACCACATTTCCCGCTTTAAGGGCCATACAAAATACAAACCAGGTTTATACAAGATACAAAATCTGCTTACAGTTTCCTGTAAGCACACAAAATGCTAAAGTAGCTTAGACATTTAAACATTAGTGTTAACCACGACATTAGGAAACACGATCTCCTACTAGATTAGATTAGTTGGTGATTAATTCATTGCAGTGATGGTAGAAAACAAGAATACCAAAACTTCCTGAAACGTTAATGGAGCTGGTGTTACAGGAGGAGCATTGCTTTGAGAGTTGTGTTTGTATGCAGCTGCTAATTAGCTCTATGCCTTTTGGTGACTGGCTGCCCCTTTCTGGTCTCACTCTTCTTATCTGTAAAATGAGTTAGTTGAACGAGGTGATCTAAGATTCTTCCTTGCTCTGAAACCGTATACTTCACATATAATAGCTTGTTCACTATATATTTGGTGTAGGAATGATTCTGAAAAGATCTGTGTGTGTTAGCTTTGAAAAAAGGGTAGGTTTCTGGGTGAGGAAAAAGACATGATATGTACTTCATCTATACTTTCACCCAGAAATTATGCCACTAAAACTCAATCAAATTTTTAACATTTTACAACTTTGACTTAAAAATAATTAATGATTTTCTGCTTTTTCAGGTTGGTTTTAGTGAATGCCACTGAAAGTGTCATGGATCTATCTTATCTGTATTGTATCATAATTCAAAAAAATTTGAAAAAAATATCTCTCAGTGAATGTGGTGGGGAGGCTGGTGTGAACCATTTTAGGTTTGAGACGCCATAAAGACTGAGAAATAGAAAATAGGGAGTTCATATTTTACCTTTGCTTTGGATTAGGTATTTGCAAACAGGACTTTCTCAGCAGCCAGCGTAGAGTAATGGGAGAAATGAAAAGCTATCACTAAGTCAACGTCCTTATGCATTCACATTACCTACCTACTTGTGCATCGTTTTTGTGTGGGCCTGAGTAAGTAGTAGCATGCAGAGTTCTTCATTTGCTGTCTGTTCATCAGAGCGATGTCACATTTCTCTGACCAGGAGTGTTATGTACTAGACTAAATTTTTCCTGACACCTCAACTACTCTCCAAAAAAAAAAAAAAAAAAATCCCAGCTTAATAAGTGTCCTACCATGTTGTGCCAATGTACAAGTTTTGGGTGATCTGGGCAAATCTTTCAATTGGTCTTGAATTGTGCAGTTTGTCTCAGAACTATGTAAACATTAAATAATTCAGAGACTCAATGAAACCTTATAATGCAGCACACCAAAGTTGTTTAGGCATTTTAAAAATAATCAGATAATTATACGTAACTAGTTATCATCACTTCAAACAAATTATGTTCTGTTGAAGCATGAAAGAGGTTTCCTGGCACTGTTTTGAGTTAAACTAGTCTTAATGACAATGGATGTCTGTTGGCAAAACCTGTTTATTGGTGGTATGGTTTGGTTTATATAGTACATGTCATTGCTGCTCTGTAGCAAGCCCTTCTTAATTATATTGTTTCTCAAACAAATATGTGTCCTTTATTTTGAAAAATCACAGGTTCAGTAAACGTTGCAAATGTGTATATATTTTGAATACAGAAAAAGAGAATCATGGTGTGTATGGTATGTGCATGTGTGTGGGAGAGCGAATCAAAATAAGTATTTAATATCAGACTTCAGCAGAGGTCAATTATCTCAAAATTGCATTACATCTATTTCTGTTCTTACTAAACTTACACTCTAGCTTTTATTTTTGTTTTTTTGTAGCGGTGATTTTCCTTCTTTGGATTTTACCTGAGTAGACAAGCATGAAATGAGTTTCTCACTGCATTTTATTAATATCAGACATCCTTGCAGCTCGATATCACTGATTAGTAACAGTCCCCACTCTAGGGACTGGTAGTGGCTGCTTTTTAGACCACCCAGGACACCTTCATTAATTGGTGATTAATTCATTGCAGCGATGGTAGAAAACAAGAATACCCCCAAACTTCCTGAAATGTCCACAGAGCCGCTGTTGCAGGAGGAGCATGGCTTTGAGAGTTGCCCTGAAGGTTGCATGCTGCTGTTTCACAGCTGAGTCTTTCCTCAGGCTTTGCTCTTGGCCGAAAGAAGTGATCTTTATCCCAGGTTCTGTCTTCTCCCTACCACGGTCCCTATCCAAAGACTTGTCGGTGTGAAGGTACAAAGGCCTGGCTCCCTGTCCCCAAGTCTGCACAGCTCTAAAGGGTCATCGCCACTCCTCTGCTTCCTAGGATTCGCTGAGGCTGACTGACACCTCCGTTACAGCGGAATCACCGTTCAACCTGTCCCTCCACCCAGTCTCACATCCCTTTCTACCCCACAGGCGTCGTTCTTCAGTCCCCACACTCCCCCAGCTCCCACTCCCCAGGAAACCTCCTGCCTGCTCATCTCAGCCTCAAAACCCGTTCCCTCTGAACAGACCAAACATAGGGCCATTTAAGAGTGTGAACATCGCTAGTGTCCACATTGAATCTTACTACAAGATAAACTCTTCTGGAAAAGTTAATATTGGCTGTCTGGAATCTTAACACATTAAGTTCAGTGTTTGTGTTTTTTACTCTAGCGTCTAGTAGCTTTTTCCCCCAAACAATAAATGGATGCGATTTTATGATTCTGGAATAAAAAATGATTCCTTTTACCTATTGCAAGTATCCCTAAAGCTTTGTTCCCTCTTCTGATATTTTGGAGAGGTCTTTAAAAAATTACTAGGTACTGTTCAGTATGACAATCATTGCCTCTTTTAATAGTGTCTCTGTATGATTTATCCCCTAGACTTTTTCATCTTCATTAGGATGAAAAATTAAAATGCTCTGTGTTGGTTTCATAAGAAATAATTAATGTAGCTGAACACATATGTGACTCGACTTTTTTCTTATGATTTATTATTTATTTCTTCATTGTTGTGACTCAAATCACAACCATAAAAAAAATGAAAATTTCAAAGAGATAGCTTTAAATGGTGTGCATTCAAACTAGTCCATACGCTCAGGCCCTCCTTGTACTTTGTATGAAAAGTCCATTTAAAAAAAATATTTAGGATTTCTTTTTGAGTCAAAATTCTACTTAGTAACATTTTCCTGCCTTTTAACCAAGCCAAAAGAGATAATCAACTGAGATTGTGTTTTTAGTATTATAATCTTAAGAAAATGTTGGGTTTTTAGTATTGTAATCTCTTGCTGGATTTAGAAATTAGCAAACAAAACAAAGTAGACTTTATATCAAAATGACCAGGTATGAGGTCTAGGTTTGATATTACGGGCTTCAGTCTGAGTGATGCCATATTGGGCCTGTGGTTTTCTCTTTAACAATGCTATTTCCTGGTTCCTTAATCTTTCTAAAATAAGGTCAGATATGCAACTCTGGCTAATCATGCCATTTCTGCATTGCCACTGCTAATAAACACTCTGTAAAACTCGCTCTTGCCCAAAGTCCGGAAGGAAGAGCTCCCTTGTTTGTGAGGCAGTATAATCCCCTAGCCCATTGATTGTTTTCCCTTGAAAGAAGAACATCAAATTCATTACTAAATTGTTTTAGTTTTGTTATTTGACAATGCTTTTGCATAATATTATCTATTTCTTCGTCTTTCTAAAATCTTATTTATCAATACATTATGAACAGCAGAAGTCATGTCTTTCCCAATGGTTCTTCCCACATTACCAGGACAGTGCTTTGTATAATACAAGGTAGACAGTTACAAAATGTGGTGGGATGATGTCTGTAGATCAGTGTTGTCATTCCTTTTAGTATCATCCGACACATGTTACTGTGATATTGTGATATAATAAGAAATATATATTTGTTATTCTTGGGTCAGGACACAGAGCTCCTAAAATGCTTGGAATTTCCTGGAGTGAGGAGAGTATCTTTTGTTATTCATAACAAGTCTCTTTTACCATACCTGAGTTTATGCTAATGAGGTGACTCTTGGAGGAAGCAGACTGGTTGCCAGAGGAACCAACCATGTGATTCGCTGGTTGGAACTTTCAGGCCCACCCCCTGATCTCTGGGGAGGGGAGAAGGGCTGAAGATTGAGTTGGTAACCAATAGCCAGTGCTTTAATCAACCATGCCTATGTAATGAAGTAATGAAGTCTCGATAAAAATCCTAAACAAGGAGTTTGGAGAGTTTCTGGGTTGGTGGAAAAATCAGTGTACTGAGAGGATGGTGCACTTGGTGAGGTTCCATGCTGTCCCCTACCCCCCAAAACCTTGCTGTATGCATCCCTTCCTTTTGATTGTTTCTGAATCGTATGCTCTATAATAAACCAGTAATAGTAAGTAAACTGCTTTCCTGAACTCTGTGAGCTGTTCTAGAAAATTATCGAACTAGACAAGTGAGTCGTGGGAACCCTCCATTTATAGCCATTAGGTCAGAAGTACAGGAAGTCTGGACTTGTGATTGGTGTCTGAAGTGAGGGTGGTCACTTCAGTTGTGGGATCCAGCTGTCAACCTCTGGTGTCTGCATGAACTCCTGGTAGTTAGTGTGAGAATTGAATTGTAGGAGAGGAGAGTTGGAGAATTTGTTGGTATGGGAAAACCCCATACACATTTGGTGTCAGAGCTGTTCTGTGCATAGAAATATATTATAATGTTAATTAGTAATAGCTGTCATTTATTGAGTGTCAGCTAGATTGCCAATGTTCTCTATATATTGTTTCAATTGCCAATATTATGTTAAGACATTATTCTTGGCACCTTTTCATAGTTGAGAAAACCAAGACTTATTCATTCAGCAGAGGTTATATTTCTAAGAAACTGAATTTTCAGTTCTCTCTGACTCCCAAGCCCTGTCTCCCCAAACCTCTCCAGCCATACTGGGTGACTACTATATGCCTCTATAACCAAACACACTCTACTATGGCCAATTTATTCAATAAACATATACTGGTGTCATTATTCTGTGGGATGCTGTGTTTGAGAACATACAGAAGGTGAATAATAATACTAGGAACAAACATTTAATCTTCACAATAGATATTTTTAGTGTCTTTCTTTTACAGGGCAGGAGAGTGAGGCACAGGATTGCTATGTAACTTGTCCAAGGCCACGTAGATAATAAGTAGCAGAGCCATTATTGAAACCCAGGATGTCTGACTCCAAGGCTGAACTGCCCATTCTAAATATACAATTCTTTATATGAATCTAATTATTTATATCAATAATTCTTTATATTGGTCTAATTTGGAAACAAAACAGACACACAATACAGCTGTAGGATAATGATTTCACAGTGTCCATACAACATTTGAAAGAAAAAGTTATAAATGTCGTATGCAAGGGATTCAAAACAGAAAAATATCTTCATGGATCTCACATGCTATTTTCATGGGCTGCAATGTGATTCAATAGCTAAGAAAGATAAGTTCGTTTACTTGGTTTAACTATAAATTCTTGTTTAGTAAATTTTTTATGTCATCTTTTGCTTACAACTCTCAAAATAAAAGAAACTCCATCATGACTATTCCTGTCATTACTAATCTCAAAAAGACAAGGACCAAGATCACCTCTGAAGAGAATATAATATCTTTGGTGAAATGCAATTGGCTCATTTAGACATAGTTCTGCCCAAAATAACCTAGATGAGCTGGGTGGAATTTATTGCATTACTAATGTTCTAAAGGCAGATTTCCCAGTAATTTACCCATAAAACACTACTTAAACAAAATGCTGCTTGATAGCATAGAAGAAACCAGAATGTTTTTTATAGCAGAGATTTACAAAGCATAAATACTTCCATCCTGGTAAGCACACAGGTCAGAAATAAGTATTTATGAGGCACTCTGCATTTATGTATCACCTCCGCAATGGAATATAGCATTTCATCATGATCACATTCTATCTCTACCCTTTCCTTCTTACTGGTGATGGACTCCTTAGCACATCACAAGCACCATTAGTGAGAAGAACATCAGCATTCAGAAAGGAATGAATGGAAAAATATTGCACAGAAGTTGTTGAAACTGATTATTTTTGAGCAATATGCTATCCATTGCTAAGCTAAATCCAAGAGTTAATTTTAGACCAATGTAAAGAGACCAATGCCTCTTTATTTTGTTGTCAATATAGGAAGTTAGGAAGATGGTGGCCTAGCAATCTAATCTATCCAGTGATGGCATTAAAAATTTATTTATTTATTTATTTATTTATTTATTTATTTATTTATTAAATTAAAGTTTATTGGGGTTACAATTGTTCGTAAAGTTACATAGATTTCAGGTGTACAATTCTGTAATATATTATCTATATCTCACATTGTGTGTTAACCACTGAGAGTCAGTTCTCTTTCCGTCACCATATAGTAGACCCTGTTTACCCTCTTCTAGACCTCCCACCCCCCTTACCCTCTGGTAACTGTTATACTATTGTATATGTCTATGAGTTTTTGTTTCTCATTTGTTTGTCTTGTTCTTTTGTTGTTTTTGGTTTATATACCACATATCAGTGAAATCATATGCTTCTCTGCTTTTTCTGTCTGACTTATTTCGCTTAGCATTATACTCTCAAGATCCATCCATGTTGTCACAAATGTTCCTATATCATCTTTTCTTACCGCCGAATAGTATTCCATTGTTGTGTATATATACCACAACTTCTTTATCCATTCATCTATCGAAAGACATTTTGGTTGTTTCCATGTCTTGGCCACCGTAAACAAAGCTGCAATGAACATTGGAGCACACGTATCTTTATGTATAAATGTTTTCAGATTTTTTGGTTAGATACCGAGGAGATTGATTGCTGGGTCATATGGTAATTCTATTCGTAATTTTTTGAGGAACCTCCACACTGCTTTCCATAATGGCTGCACCAGTCTGCATTCCCATCAACAGTGTATGAGGGTTCCTTTTTCTCCACAGCCTCTCCAACACTTGTTACTATTTGTCTTGTTGATGATAGCCATTCTGACTGGGGTGAGGTGATATCTCATTGTGGTTTTGATTTGCATTTCTCTGATGATTATTGATGTTGAGCATTTTTTCATATGTCTATTTGCCATTTGTATGTCTTCTTTGGAGAAATGTCTCTTCAGGTCATCTACCTATTTTCAATTGGGTTGTTTGTTTTTTTGTTGTTGAGTTGCATGAGTTCCTTGTATATTTTGGATATTAGCCCCTTATCGGAGGCACTGTTTGCAAAACTCGTCTCCCATTCAGTTGGTGGCCTCTTTATTTTGTTGATGGTTTCTTTTGCTGTGCAGAAGCTTTTAAGTTTCATATAGTCCCATTTGTTTATTTTAGCTTTTACTTCCCTTGCCTTTGGAGTCAAATTCGTAAAACGGTCTTTGAACCCAAGGTCCATAAGTTTATTACCAATGTTTACTTCTCTGCAGTTTATTGTGTCAGGTCTTATGCTTAAGTCTTTGATCCATTTTGAATTAATTTTGGTACATGGTGACAGATAGCAGTCCAGTTTCATTCTTTTGCACGTGGCTATCCACTTCTCCCAGCACCATTTATTGAAGAGGCTGTCTTTCCTCCATTGTATGTTTTTAGCTTCTTTGTCAAAAATTATCTGTCCATATTTATGTGGTTTTATTTCTGGGTTCTCAATTCTATTCCATTGGTCTATGTGTCTGTTTTTCTGCCAATACCATGCTGTTTTGATTATTGTAGTCTTGTAGTACAAGCTAATTCAGGGAGTGTGATACCTCCAGCATTGTTGTTTTTTCTTAAGATTGCTTTGGCTATTCGGGGTCTTTTGTGGTTCCAAACAAATTTGACGATTTTTTTTGTTCTATTTCTTTAAAAAATGCCATTGGGATTTTGATGGGGATTGCATTAAATCTGTATATTGCTTTGGGTAATATGGCCATTTTAAATATGTTGATTCTTCCAATCCATGAGCACGGAATGTCTTTCCATTTCTTTGTGTCTTCTTCAATTTCTTTCAAAAATGTCTTATAGTTTTCAGCATATAGGTCCTTCACATCCTTGGTTAAGTTTATTCCTAGGTATTTTATTCTTTTTGCTGCAATTGCGAAATGAATTGTTTTTTGTATTTCTTTTTCTGAGATTTCATTGTTAGTATATAGGAAAGCAATGGACTTTTGCACATTGATTTTGTAGCCAGCAAATTTACTGTATTCATTGACTGTTTCTAATAGCTTTTTGGTGGAGTTTTTAGGGTTTTCTATATATAGCATCATATCATCTGCAAAGAGTGACAATTTAACTTCTTCATTCCCAATTTGGATGACTTTTATTTCTTTCTCTTGCCTCATTGCTCTGGCAAGGACTTCCAACACTATGTTGAAAAGCAGAGGTGATAGGGGATAGCCCTGTCATGTTCCTGAACGTAGAGCAAAGGGCTTCAGTTTTTCACCATTAATTTTGATATTAGCTGTGGGTTTGTCATACATGGCCTTTATTATGTTAAGGTATTTTCCTTCTATACCTATTTTATTAATCGTTTTAATCATAAATGGAGGTTGTATCTTGTCAAATGCTTTTTCTGCATCAATTGATATAATCATATGATTTTTGTCCTTTATTTTGTTTATGTGATGTATCACATTGATTGATTTGCATATGTTGAACCATCCTTGTGCCCCTGGGATGAACCTCACTTGGTCGTGATGAATAATCTTTTTAATGCATTGTTGCATTTGATTTGCTAGAATTTTGTTTAAGATTTTTGCATCTGTATTCATCAGAGATTGGTCTATAGTTTTCTTTTTTTGTGTTATCCTTCCCAGCTTTTAGTATCAGGGTAATAATGTTTGCCTCATAAAATGAGTTAGGGAGTATTGTCTCTTCTTCAAGTTTTTGGAAGAGTTTGAGTAGGATATGTACTAGATCCTCTTTGAATGTTTGGTAGAATTCACTAGTGAAGCCATCTGGTCCTGGACATTTGCTTTTGGGAAGGTTTTGGATGACTGATTCAATTTCCTTACTGGTGATTGGTCTATTTAGATTTTACAATTCTTCATGATTCAGCCTAGGAAGGCTATATGTTTCTAAAAACTTGTCCATTTCTTCTAGGTTTTGAATTTGGTGGCATATAGTCCTTTATAATATTCTTGGATGATCCTTTGTATTTCTGTGGCATCCGTGATAACTTCCCCTCTTTCATTTCTGATTTTGTTTATTAGTGTCTTTTCTCTTTTTATCTTAGTGAGTCTAGCCAAGTGTTTGTCAATTTTATTAATCTTTTCAGGGAACCAGCTCTTTGTCACATTAATTTTTTCCTATTGTCTTTTTGCTCTCTATTTCATTTAGTTCTGCTTGGATTTTTATTATTTCCTTTCTTCTGCTGACCTTGTGTTTCACTTGTTCTTCTTTTTCTAGTTCTTTAAGGTGTAACATGAGGTTATTTATCTGGGATTTTTCTTGTTTCTTGAGGTAGGCCTGTAATGATACAAATTTCCCTCTTAAAACTGCTTTCCCTGCATCCCTAAAATTTTGGTAGGATTTATTTTCATTCTCATTTGTTCCTATGTATCTTTTGATCTCTCCTTTTATTTCTTCTTTCACTTGGTCGTTCTTTAAAAGTATGTTGTTTAATTTCCACATATTTGTGATTTGTCCTGCTTTCTTTTTGCAGTTGATATCCAATTTCAAAGCCTTGTGATCAGAGAATATGCTTGAGAATTCAATCTTGTTAAATTTGCTAAGGCTAGTTTTATGTCCCAATATATGGTCTATCCTTGAGAATGTTCCATGTCCACTAGTAAAAAATGCGTAGTCTGATGTTCTAGGATGAAGTACTCTATAAATGTTAATTATGTCCATTGCATCTAATGTGTCATTTAGGGCTGCTATTTCTTTATTTATTTTCTGTTTGGATGATCCATCCATAACTGTCAATGATGTATTTAGGTCCCCTACTATAATTTTGTTTTGCTCAATTTCTGTCTTTAGTTCTGTTAGTAGTTGCTTGGTATATTTCAGTGCTTCCTGATTGGGGGCATAAATATTGATGACTGCTATGTCTTTTTGTTGTATAGTCCTCTTTATCATTATGAAATGTCCCTCTTTGTCCCTTTTTACCTTTTTTATCCTGAAGTTTCTTTCATCTGATATAAGTATGGCCACCCATGTTTTTTCTCTAGATACCATTTTCTTGGAGTGCCAATTTTCACCCTTTCACTTTGAGTCTATGTTTGTCTTTGTAGCTGAGATGTGTCTCTTGGAGGCAGCATATGGTTGGGTTTAGTTTTTTGATCCAATCTGCTACTCTGTGACTTTTTATTGGTGAATTCAGTCCATTTACATTTAGGGTGATTATTGATATGTGAGGATTTCCTATCATTCTATCTTTAGTTTTCGGGTAAGACTGTGTCTCCATTGTTTTTTGCCTTTTTGTTGTTGTCTATTATTTCTGTGTGGTGGTATTCTATGATTTTTCCTTCTGCTTCTTCTTTTATTATATTGTATATTTCAGTTCTGGAATATTTTTTTTTGAGTGGTTACCATTAAGTTTATATAAAAGAAAGTTTCATATTTAGATTATTCCATTTTCTTTAGCATGGTTACTTTCTCCATTCCCATATTCTGGTTCAGGCCTTTACTCTCCCCCCTTTTATGTTTTGGTTGTCACAAATTATCCCTATTTATGCTGGTCATATAGCCTCCTTCCGTATTTCTTGTAGTGCAGGTCACTGGAAAATTCCCTCAGCTTCTGTATGTCTGGAAAGGTTTTTATTTCTCTATCATATCTAAAGGATATCTTTGCTGGATATATTATTCTTGGCTCATAATTTCTCTCTTTCAATAGTTTAAATATTTGATTCCACTCCCTCTTGGCTTGTAGAGTTTCTGTTGAAAAATCTGATGATAATCTAATGGGCTTTCCTTTGTAAGTTACCGTCTTCTTTTCCCTGGCTGCCTTGAGGATTCTTTCTTTGTCTATAATTTTTGACAGCTACAATACAATGTGCCTTGGAGAAGGCCTGTTGGGGTTGAGGTAATTAGGTGTTTTATTTGCTTCTTGGATTTGAGTGTCCAGTGCTTTCCACAACTTTGGGAAGTTCTCATTGACAATTTGTTTGAATATACTCTCTGTTCCCTTCTCTCTTTCTTCTCCTTCTGGTATGCTCATTATTCTTATATCAGTCTTTCTGATGGAGTCAGAAAGTTCTTGCAGAGTTCTTTCATTTCTTTTAAGTCTCAAGTCTCTGTCTTCTTCCATCCAGGTCATTTCCAGATTTTTATCTTCGATGTCACTGATTCTTTCCTCCATCTGGTAAACTCTACTACCTAATCTGGCTATTTCATTCTTCATTTCTTTTATTGAGATTTTAATCTCCAGAAATCCTATTTGGTTCTTTTTAAAAAGTTTACTCTCTTTGGTAAAATGTTCATTTTGTTCTTTGATTTGTTTCTGAGTTCATTAAACTACCGGTCTGTGTTTTCTTGCATCTCATTGAGTTTTTTAAGAATTACAATCTTGAATTCTCTGTCATTTAAGTCACATATTTCCATGTCTTTAAACTCATTTTCTGGAGACTTTTCATTTTCTTCCTGAGCTGTCTTGTTACCTTGATTGTTCATGGCAATTAATGATTTATTATTTATCTTCCTAGACATCTACAGGAATGGGTGATGCAACAGGTTGATAGAAAGAGATCTTTCTTTTGTTTTCCAGTAGGTGTTTGTAGAATGTTTTATTTTCTCTCCAACTGCAGCATTTTATTCTCTCTCACACTGTAGTGTTATATTTTTCTCTGCATTATTCCGGCTTCTCACACAATGGGAGGATTCCCTGGAAGGCAGGCTTCTCCTCCATGAATAGTTCACCTGGGTCATAGGGTGCTGCCTCCGTGGGGGGATGTGGAGGGCTTCTGAAGTTCCAAAGCTCTTCCTGCACCAGATTCAGAGCTCGTGTGTTTCAGCAGCTCTGTTTACTCCTGCAGGGATCTGCCAAGGTAGGTGGGGACAGGGGCAGGGTGGGTTGTGAGAGGTGGCCTAGAGCAATGGCGGCGACCACCACCATAGCTGGTCCTGCTTCCACAGCTCCCTCCCCTTTGCCGGAACTAGTTGGGCTGTGAATCTGTGTCTACGGGCCACAGTTCTCAGAACTGCAAATATCCTGTTCTTTTGATCTGACACTGCTACTGTTCTGCTTCTAGTCCCGGGCAGGTGGGGGTGGGGCGAGCTCTGGGAGGGTAGGGACGGGGCGGCTAGTCTCAGTGCCTAAGGCTTCCGTTCTCTGCTTGGCAGTGAGGGCTTAAACCATCGTTTTCAGCCTTTTTCCCTCAGTCTTTTCTCCGAGGTTTCTGCTGTGAGCGTTGGGTTCAGCCGTGTTATATACTGCCCCTCAGCCCTGTGGGCCATAAGCAGAGCCCTAGCAGTCTGAGTTCTTCCCTCTCCCACAGCTGTGGTAGTTCCGGAAGCAGCGAGCTCGGAGCACTGAGCTAGGTCTGCGTCCTGTGCCCGCACAGCTCCGTCTCCGCACTGCTCCCTTTCCTCCTCCCCTGCTCACATTATTTGCCCACCTTTAGGTGAATTCAGTAGTGGGCCTCTTCGTCTTGCCTGTCTGCTGTGCAGGGAGTCCTTTGTGTAGTTATAATTTAATTTTTTTTAGTTCCAGGGGAGACTTCAAGAGGCTCACTTCATGCCACCATTTTTATGACGTCCTAAAAATTTATTTTTCTCCCTTATAGAAATAAACATTCAGTTGGGCCTGGAAAATTCCCGATTGCTAACACTTGGGAGACTCGTAATTTTTATGTTAGTCCTTTTTCTTCTTTGTTTTTTAAAGAAGGAATCATATGGAAGTAACTACTTTAAAAATATCTCTTGAAAAATGTCAAAAGGTCAAATTAAAACATTATCCTGTTGATCATGGTTGCTGTTTTGTCTCCCTTCCTTGTTAGAATAATATGAAGAGAAAGGCAATATATGATTTGACATTAATTTTATAAGAATAATGATTTTGTTATTTGTGTAAATGTTTTTACATGCTTCTTATTTTAAAATTCAAGCAATTTAAAACTTCACAAAGAAGAAACCTTAAAAATGAATTAGAAAAGAAACATAGGTGATGTTAACTCATATAGGTGAAAAGAGTTTGAAGAGTATAAGATATGAAATAAACATCACGTAATATATACACTTTTATTTTAGAAACAGTGCTTGAAAGTCTGTTTAGTGAACCATCTAATTTCATTATAGTGAGACATACATTGTTTCAAATAAAATTTGTACAGACTCTTCCCCAGTCATGATAATCAAAAATGTCTCCAGACATTCCAAATGTCCCCTTTGGGACAAAATTTCCCCTGGCTGAGAATCCCTGACCTAATATACTAATGTCTCTGTTCTTAAAAGTTTTATACAGAGAGCCCCCTGCTTTTTCATATAATGAGTTTCTGAAAAATATGTTTAAAGTCAAAGGTCTGAAAGATGAACAGCACATTTACATGGTATGAAGACCTTTGTTATACAAGAGCAATAAAAAGAGGATTAAATTCTTCAATTACCATTGCATTTAGTAGAACGTTATGCAGATGTTTTCGCTGCAATTTTTACATGTTTCTAAACTTCGTATTTTTCCTTTACAGTTGCACCCACACTGGACCAGCTTAAGTCCATTGAACTGTAGATTGAAGATAAAAAGTTATCACTTAAGGCAGATGAATGACTTGCATCCATGTAACAATTGATAAGCCCCATGCTCTTTGTTTCTATAATAAGGTACATTGTACTTTTCCATTTCCCGGTCATTTTTATGGAATAGAAAAAAATACTACAGTAATTGAATAAATATCTCTGTATAGCCAAAGATGGCAACATAGCCAAAATGGAATTGGTGACATTTAAAAAGCTTCACTATAGAAATTGAATGAGATGGTTGTTTGTTGGCTGATGTACAAAAGTCTGATTTTACTTTGACACTCTTTAGTCTTAATCCCCTTTCCCAATGCCTATGTTCGCTCCTGTTCTATTCATTCCCATTTTTTATCTCAACCTCTGGACTAGGCAGTATGGTGTTTGGGCTATTTATTTGGCTTCAGTCTCAGGTTTCTGCACTTAGCACCTATTCTTTCATACCAGACAACCCAGATATTTAAGGCACTTGTTTTCACTCTGTTCTCCAGGTAAACGCTTGCCTGGATGAACATTCCATTGGTTCCTGCTTGTTAGGGAGGAAACTTACAGAGGGTTAGATGCTGATACTCTAAGAATAAAGAAGGCAGACTCCTTGATTTTTCAGGAGCTTGTAATCCCGTGGTTATAGACACAAATAGTACTTAGCAGAATTTGATGAAAAGATGGACAAACTGAAGTGACTATGAGTTCAAAGTAGAAACACTGGGATTGGAGTACCTTAAATTGAAGTGCATTCCAGTGGAGATGGTTAAAAGAATACCTCAATCAGAGCCAGCAGCAAGTATCTAATGAAAGTGCTCTTTTAAAATCTAATCATACCTATGATTGGTGCACAAAAAATGTTGCAATTAAAATTCATTTCTCTGAGCTCTTGGGAATGGTTGGCTTTGTTGAATTGGTGGATTCCATAACTCAGTCCTTGATTAAATCTTCTTCTGAAAAAAAAAATCATCTTCTGATGTTAGTAGAGCAGAGTGATTAAAAACCAAGGATCCTGGGGTCAGACCTCTTTTGTTAGGATTCCAAATCTGCCATGTACCTCCAGTATGACTTTTGCCATGTAATTTAACCTCCTTTGCTTTTTATCTGTAAAACTGGGAAAGTATTTGATAGGGTGTCATGAGAATTTAATGAGTTAATGCATCTCATATGTCTAAAACAGCTCTCAATAGTTGTTATCTTTTATTAATATTTCATTGTGATAGCTTATGTAATTAATTTATTATTTCAAGCAATTATCAATAGGCATTGATAATTTTACCTTTATAAAAATCACTTTTGTAAGTATGATACTTTCTTTCGAGTGGCACTCAGTCAATAAATCCCTCTTTTTGTTTAATCATTAACATGTAACTAGATTTCTGTCTTTATCATATGATTTTTAGAACTGCTTGTGCCTCAGAAGTCATTCTAGAGTTCTGAAGAGGGAAGAACCTTTGATGGAATATTCTTTCTTTCCTTTAATTAACAAAACCTTTTTTACTCTATTATTACAGACCATGGGTGTATATTTTATGACCTTTCTATGCTACCAAGTTAAATTTTCCTGATTTAAAAAGATAGGAGTAAATGCACTTCACATAAAACACTGCAAACCCCTCAAATTCCTTTGCTGCTTACATGCTTTTCTCATATTTTCCTTGGTCATTTTCCAGACTTTTGTGCAGTTTTGATTTCCTCCGCACTTTGAGTGTGAGGGATGGATGGCAAATGCCTGGAGTCTTATGACCTAGGTTAAAAGACCTCAGGAGACATGAACAGACAAGTAGGCACCATAAAACAATCGTACTGCAAAGACCTTCACCACCTCACTATGCAGCAGCCCCTTAATGGTCAACACAATTCAGCAACTTTATACGGGCACCATAAACATCATCCTTCTCCCCTAGCATAAAAATAATCACATTATTAGAGAATAATTTTGAAAAAAATGATAGGTTCGAGAGATTAGAATTATTCATCCCAGAGACTATTACTATGGAAGGCTTCAAGTTTATGAGGGATTATTATACAGAGAATGGAGAACAGCTGTTCCCCATCTCGAAAGATTCCCAAGGAGAGGACTAATTCTCACCATGAAGTAATCAGGTTGGGTAGGAAGAGGAATTCCTCATGGTGAGAGTGAAATATTGAAAGGAACCTCTTAGACGAATACCTTAAAATCCAAAAGAATGCCAAGAGCAGATTGATTGCCTGAAGCACTGTCTACATTGGAAATCTACAAAAGGCGTGTGCTTTTATGAAATGTTAAATTACATACTTACATCCCTCATTGGGTGTCCCTAACATCCTCAATGATTGCATGTTTATGGGTGGTGTGTTTTGTGTATATTACCTATGGGTGGTTTGTAACTTGTGCTTTCTTTTCTCACATGGTTCTTGTGATACCGTCTGTGGAGGTAATATTGTGTTGGCTTTGGAATCGGCCTTCCATAGGCAGGCATCCTTGCTCTGCTCTTTTGATTCTGAGAGATCTTCTGTGTGGTGCTGACAAATTGCTTAATCTTCCTGAGACATGGTCTTCTATAATAAAGGAGGATACTTAAGGAATAAACCAGTCGGTATATCGGGTTCACAAATACAATTCTAACCCATAGTATTTAACACATATTAGCTAAAAATATGTTTAAGAATATCTAATTTTATATACATATGCATATGTTACATAGGAGTATTTTGTAGAAAAAAAATTCCACCATGTGGGAAATAAAACTCCCTGCACAGATACATGAGTATATAGTATCTTACATTAAAATTTTTGTCCTACAAAAAGTGTCATGGCATGATTCATTTTAAAAGAAAAATACTACCTGGAAATTTAAAACTTCTCTCAAATAATTTCTTGATCAAACAAAAATTTTTTAAATTAAAGTTTATTGGGGTGGCAATTGTTAGTAAAGAGAATATTAAAAGTAAAATGTGAGGATATCTAGCAAATATCATTAGTTAAAACATTATATGTCAGAACCCATAGGATTCAGCTAAAACTGTGCTCAGAGGAACAATATGAACAAGAATAAATGAATTCAGCATCGCATTTTTGAAAATTAGACAAAGAACACAAAGAGAAACCTAAGAAAAGTTGAAGGAAAGAATTAATAAATTAAAAACAAAAATTAATGTAATGTAAACCTCAAAATTAAATTCAAGAGCTGGTTCTTCAAAAAATTAGTAAAAGGAGAAAAGCACAATTACATAAAACAAGAAATGAGATGAGAAAATGACCACAAATACAGAGGAAATGGAAGTAATTGACTTTTGTTCTACTTGACACTGAGGTCAAAGTGGAATAGGAAAAGGTAAATCGCTGACACCATCCCCAGAAAAAGGCCATCTACTATATTCAGAGACCATTTCCTATAAAAGAGATAGATAAAAGTTGTTACAGGCACTACTACTTGTGCTTTTGATGCATTGTTCTAATGGATGCAATTATAAATGTAGGGAAAATTAAGAGATACAGAAATTGGGAAAGAGGAGGTAAACTTACTGTTTGTAGATAATGATTTATATATCAAAACCTAAGAATATCAACTGAAAATTCCTATTGACCATAAGCAAACTTGCTAAGTTGCTTGTATGCAAAATTCATATCAAAAAGTATAATGGGAGTAACATATTTAAAATAGCAATCAATAAATATTTTTTTAAAAAAGGAATAAACTTAACAAGAAGTGTGCAAGAATTATATGGAGAAAAGTCTAACACACAAAAAAGAAGGCTTGACTAAATGGAAAAGCAAAACTGTTCTTGGAAGTGTTGACTATTACAATGTATCAAATATTCCTAAATTAATCTCTATACTTAATGCAAGTCAATGAAAAATAACAACAGTAGTTTTTCCTTTCCTTTTTTCTTTGAAACTAAAGCAATTTGAAAATTCAAGAGTAAAGGTAAACACGAGAGCATATTAAAAGTAATTCTGAAGCTGGAGTAACGAAGGGGGACAAGACATACAGATTTTAAAACATTTTAAAGCTGGGATATTTAAAACAGATTTTTAATAAGGTGTGAATAGATAGAAGATTGGTAAAAACTAGCAAGTCATGAAACAATTTCAGGTCTACATCTTGATAGGAGTTTGGGTTGCAAAGGTGTACCCAGTTGTCAAAACTCAGTGAATGTACAATTAAGATTTGTACATTTCTTATGTATAAAGTTTATTTTGAAAGAAAAATCTATTAAAATTTATTGGACTCTAATCCAGTGACATACTAGTGTATTCTGAGAGAAATGTGCTGACGACTATAATTTTTTGAAACAAATCAGAAAATCAGAAAAATCAGAAAATAAGATGGATTGATGATGGGTAAGGGGTTGCATATATGGAAATTTTGTAATTATGTAAAATTATCTCAACATTTGGCTTATGCTTGAAAATTTCATACTAAAGTATTGGAAAAATAGATTCAAATGAGACATTTAGAATACAATAAAGATGGAAGTGCAAATCTTCAGGTTATAACTTTAATTAGAGAATGAAAGATTTTGTCTTGTATTATAATAGTTTCAAAAAGAAGACTGCTGGTAGAAAGGGTTGGGCATAGGGACCAGAGTAGCTTCTGGGATGAATCTCTCAGGCTCTGTAGTGTTGCCTGGTGTTCTGACTTGTGAGGCTGTGTGGACAGTTGTCCCCTCTTCACCTGAGATCTCTCCTGGCGACCCGGTCCTCAGGGCCTGCACTCGTTCAAAGGTTTAGGAGAACAATTCACTCGCTGTACTGGAGCATATGCTGTAAAGGCCAACGGAGGCTCTGTTCCTCAAACATGGTGCATATTCACTGCTTTAACCTTTTGGTTAAGTTACTCTTGTAGAGCTAAAAGTGTTAGGACCTAGAACAGTTTATTCAGGAGTTCAGAGGAGTTCGTAAAGTGCTGTTATTTAATTGTTTGTCTTCTGTGGTTTTGTGATACTCAACCCCGTATTTATATTTCCCAAAGATGGTGTGGAGTGGGTGTTGGGAAGAGAATTCGTCTGCTGTTGTGTATATAGTGTCAAAACACTGGGGCTCTTGGAGTCTCAGCTGAGCTCCCCGCATGAGCAACTTTGCCACCATGTGGAGGGACCCAGCCAGCCTTCCTTAGCCTTAAAGATGTATTTAGACTCGGATGGGTAAATTTGGGGCTCCTTTTATTTGGGGTCTGGGGATGGGAAAGGATGTACTATATATTTTTGTGGCAAAAGGGAAATACCAGAATTTCCAATATATAAGGATTCTGTAGTTTTGAAGGCTCTCAGGGAGGGGAAAGTATTAAAGAAAATATTTTATACAATGTGTTTACAACTGAATATATTTTCTCAGCATAGCCTTCATTGAAACTATCATCTTTCATGTTACCCTTTTGTGTCTTGAAAAATTGACCTTTGAAATATGGAAAATGCTAATGCGTAGATTCTAAGAAAAACCTTCTTTGCCTTTTTAAATGGACTTCATTGGCCATATCGTGGGCTTTTTAAACACTACGCCTGCCTGAGCCCCATTGTAAACAAGCGCTGGAAAGCTTTCAGTGGTGAAGGTCACTCAGCTCTTACACATAGTTCCCACTGGATATTATTTTCATGAGGTGTGAGGTATATAATTAGCAGAGGGTCAGCAAATAAGATTTTAAAGAATGTAATTATAGAAACAGAAAAGTCATTTCAGGCAAGTTTATAAAATGTGGGTGTTTAGGAAAGGAGCGGAAGTCAAGCAGTGATAAACTGGACCATATCTCCAATACCAGCTGCCTTAATACCCTCTATGGAAACTCACATTCAAAGCCCAAGGCCTCATGTGCATTTACTTAATAGCAGGTTATGTGCTAAGTGCCTTAAGCACTTTGCCACGTAGTTCTCACAACAATTCTAGGTAGGTCTTATTTCCATTTTACAGACAAAGAAACTGAGGCCAGGAGAGTTAAATCATGTTAAAGCATACTTTTCAAAAAGGTAAAACCAGGACTCTCAGGCAAATGAAAAGAGTATGTGCTAAATATTTTATTGAATTAATTAAGGAGGGAACAAAATGTTATCCAAATAGTATTTAAGAAGCTAGTGTATTTATCGGCAACTGAACAACAAATTATAACAACAAATGTTAGCATGAGATTGCTGAGCTAGAGCTGATGATTCTTGTGAAACAATTTCTAGAAAAAGATTTTGACTCTATACAAATCAGTTTTGTGTATGTCTGAATTTAATTTGAAACATAAATATATACAATGGCATTTCGATATTTATTCTGACATTTGCCATAACTTCTGGAGGTTGTAGTAGCTTCAAGATTTGTGATTCAAAATGTCTGTTAGGTATTCTATTGCCATATCTTCAATTACAAGGAAAAATTAATTTAAAAATTATCTACTGCGTAATACTTGGTTCGTCCAAAGCTTCTTATGAAAAGTGTGTTATTTTCCGTTGAATGTAGCAATCTTTAAATTTAATTTCCATTTCTAAGCCTGTGCACATTCTGTCCTGCAAAGTTGCAGCAGTTTTTAAAGCTAGAGATTCCATAATGGACGGTCAAAATTTGCTGCCTATCCACCAGCAACTGCTGTCCAGGCATGCCTATGACCATTGCTACTGCCTTTGTGCACCCAAGTCCCAGCATGGCTCCAGTACCCCGCTCCCACGCTTTGGACTGTCCCAGCCTCTGGCTCACAGGCAGGGCACATTGCTATATAGGTGCTGTTTGCAGTGCCTGGAGCCTTAGCCTGCACATGCGTGGGCAGCTGTTGGACCACTACAGAGCACACTACTGCCATCCGCGTATCATCTGTGCTCCTGAGCGTGCTCCGTCCCATGGACTCTGACTAAACCCACGTTCAAAGATAAAATTATTAAGAATTTCAAGATACTGACAACAGAGTGTTAAAACAAATATGGGGTCTTTCTCAGCACGGAGTCCTAAATGACTCTGCAGGACTGCACAGGTTGCATGACCAAGATGCTGGCCCTGGAAGGAACTCTCAGGATTCTATAAAATGCACGTGGCTTGGTTTCACTTACTGTCTCTCTCCAATTCATCTCCCATGTATCACAAAAGTTCTGTTCTGATATATTTATCATGGTACCGATATTTAATGTTTGAGTAGATGAGGGTAAACCCACAAGACTAAGAACAAACAGCCAAAAATAGGAAAAATCTGAGCACAGAAGCCTAAGGAAGGGAGAATGTCAAGAGGAGAAAGTAACCAATGGAGTCAAGTGATGCTAAGAGGCCCTCAATAAGATCAGGACTGAAAAAGTTTCCATTGACTTCAGTAATATTGGAAGTAATATGATCTTAGATCTTACTGATCTTAGAAATAAGTTGTTTCCGTGGAGAAATGCGGGCTGGAGGCAAATGAGAAGCGCACTGAGTGGGAGTTGAAAAATGGACTCTGCAACCACCTTTACTGAGGCTATGGCCTGAGGATCAATAAATATGGTCCCCCTAAGACAACCCTCAGGAATGATGGTGGGGACACGTGGTTACATGTACCAGGGGACATCTTGTTTTCTGTAGATGTTGCTTCTCATTCCTCTTTATCCCTGCTTATCACGACTTAATGACAGTAACTACCATGGTGGGAAATTCCTATGTGTTAGGCTGGTGCTGAGCACTTTCTATCCATTTCTATCCATTAATCTCCAATTCTACAACAACCCTGCGTGCTATTCGTCTCATTTTCCAAATGAAGAAATAGACTTGACTTGTTTAAGTTCACACAGCCGTTACCCGAGCTGGCATTCAGACTTGATCCCAGCTCCTGGCTTCTCCGTTGTCGTGGAGCTGCCTTCTGCTTTGAGCCACCCTTTCCTTTCAGTGACATGCGAGGAGGAGTCCCAGGGAAGACGATCAGCTAGTCTGTAACGCTTGTTGCCTCCTATTCATTTGTCTCAATACATTTCACATGTTGGACATTTCAGATTGGAAGGACCTTGCTCAATACTTCCTACTGCAGCTGCAGAACCCTTTGATTGAACTTTGAACACATGATTTCCTCCACGCAAGTCAGTTAACAAAAGTTGATAACATGGGAGGGTCCCACCTGATTCATCAAAACCATGTTAGTCACACCCATCATAAATATGCCACCTTACTCTCTGGCGTCATCGAAAGTCTCCCTTCTTGATGAGTAATCAAGCACCACACTGGTCTGAGTCCCCATCATGTCTTGTCTGGATTATTACAATAGATTCCTCACAAGTTTCTCTGCTTCTATCCTTGCTCTCAATCACAGCAGCCAACATGATACTTCAAAATGTAAGTCAGGTCATGTTAGTTCTCTCTTTAAAATCTTCCATTGCTCCCTGTTACAGTCAGAGGAAATAACATTCTCACAACGGCTGAAAAGCCCTACTGACTCACCTCTCTGACCTCTTGTCTTACTGCTGTCTCATTACTCACTCTGCTGGAACCATACTAACTCCTGGCTCTTTAATCCTGCCAGGAAAAGCCAACCTTAGGATCAACCTAATTATTAACCTTAGTTGGCCCTACTTTTTCTTTTTTCATACCGTTTATCATCTGTCTGAATGTAAGTCTGGGCGAGAAGAGATCTTTGTTCATTGATGTATCCCAACTGCCTCGAGTGCTGTCCAGCACATAGTAGGTGCTCAGTAAACATTTCTTTCAAAAACAAAAAATTTTAACTTGGTTACTATTTTGTCTGGCATTTCTCCCAATTCTATTTTATCTCTCTCCCCTTTTTTGCTTTGGGAGTCTGAGGGTTCCTCTCCAGAATTTTCTTTTCAAAAACTAATTTGAACTTTAAAAAAATTGAGATATAACTCATATACTGTCAAATTCACTGCTTTAAAGTGTACAGTTCAGTGGTTTTAGTATATTCAAAAAGTAGGGCAACCATCACCACTATCTAATTCCAGAACATTTTCATCACTCCCCAAAGAAACTCCATTCCCCTTACCAGTCACTCCCCATTCCCAACTTCCCCCAGCTCCCAACCACTAATCTATACTCTGTCTTTCTAGATTTGCCTGTTCTGGACATTTCATATAAACAGAATCATGCAATACAATATGGCTTCTTTCATTTAGCATAATATTTTCAAGGTTCAACCATGTTGTATCATGCACCAGAACTTCATTCCTTTTTATAGCTGAACAATATTAATATTACATGGATACATCACATTTACTTTATCTATTTATTAGTTTGTGGACATTTGGGTTGTTTCCATGTTTTGTCTATTATGAATAATGATGTTATGAATATTTGTGTACAATTTTGTTTTAAACACTTGTTCTCAATTCTCATGGTTATATACCTAAGAATGGAATTTCTGGGCCATAAGGTAATTCTATATTTAATATTTTAAGGAACTGCAAAATTGTTTTTCAAAATGGCTGTATCATTTTACATTCTTACCAACACTGTTATAAGGGTTCTTATTTCTCCATATCTTTGTCAACACTTGTCACTCTCTGTCTTTATTGTAACTATCTTAGTGGGAGTGAAGTGGTATCTCACTGCGGTTTTGATTTGCTTTTCCCTAGTGACTAATGATTTGAATCTATTTTCACATGCTTATTGGCCACTTGTATATCTTCTTTGAATAAATGTCTATTCAAACCCTTTGCCCATTTTTAAATTTGGGTTATTTGTCTTTTTGTTGAGTTGTATGGATATATATATATATGTATATATATATATATATATATATATATATATATATATATATATATATACACACACACACTATATATATATATATATATATATATATATATATATATATTCTGGATACTAAACCATTTTCAGACATCTGATTTGCAAATATTTTTCCCATTACATAGATTTTCTTTTTACCCTCTTGATAGTGTCCTTTGATGTACAAAAGTTTTAATATTTGTTAAAGTCCAATTTGTCTACTTTTTCTTTGAATGCTTGTAGTTTAGGTGTTATATCTAAGAAACCATTGCCTGATTTACCCCCGTGTTTTCTTCTGATTATAGTTTTAGCTCTTACATTTAGGACTTTGATGCATTTTGAGTTAATTTGTATATGTGGTGTGAGATAGTGATTCTCCTTCATTCTTTTCATGTGGAAAACTAGTTGTCCCAGCATCATTTATTGAAAAGTCTATTCTTTCCCTAATATATCATCTTGGCATTCCTATTGAAAATCAGTTGACCATAAGTGTATGGGTTTATTTCTGGACTTTCAATTCTATTCCATTGATTTACATGGCTGTCCTTATGCCTACACCACACATCCTAGGTTATTGTAGCTTTGTAGTAAGCTTTTAAATCAGTTAAGTGTGAGTCCTCCAACTTTGTTTTTCATCTTTAAGGTTGTTTGGATTATCAGGGTCCCTTGTAATTCTATCTGAATTTTAAAGTTAGGTTTTTCCATGTCTGCAAAAAAAGGCTATTGTTATTTAGATAGGAGTATATTGAATCTGTAGATTGCTTTGGGTAGTATTGCCATCTTTAACAATATTAAGTGTGTCAATCTGTGAGCATGGCATGTCTTTCCATTTATTTAGATCTTCTTTAATTTCTTTTAGAAATATTGTGTTGGTCTTCAGTTACAAGTCTTGTACAATTGTTTAAATTTATTCCTAAGTATTTTATTCTTTTTGATGCTATTGTAAATAACATTTTTTCCTTAATTTAATTTTAGAACTGTTCATTGTTAATGTGTAGAAATACAACTGATTTTTGAGTGTTGATCTTGTATCTTGCAACCTTGCTGAATTTGGTTATTAGCTCTAACAGTTTTTTTGGTGAATTCTTTAGGATTTTCTATATATAAGATCATGTCATCTGCAAATAGAGATAGTTTATTTCTTCTTTTCCAATTTGAATGCATTTTACTTCATTTTCTGCCTAAATCTCCTGGCTACAATCTCCAGTACAATATTGAATCAAAGTGTGAGAACATATCCTTGTCTTGTTCATGAAGTTAGTTAAAAGACTAGGGAAGCATCCAGTCTTTTGCCATTAAGTATGATGTTAACATTTTTTTGTAGATCTCCTTTACGAGGTTGTGGCGGTTCCCTTCATTCCTCATTTGCTGAGTGTTTTTTATCTTGAAATGGTGTTGGAGTTTGTCAAATGTTTTTTCTGCATCTGCTGAGATGGTCATGTAGCTTTTGTTTTTTATTCAATTAATATGGTGTATTACATTAATTGGTATTTGAATGTTGTGCTGACTGCATTCCTGGGATGAATCCCACTTGGTTGTGGTGTATAATTCTTTTTATGTTGCTGGATTTAATCTGTTAGTTTATTGTTGAAATGTTTGCATCTATATTCATTAGAGAGATTAGTCTGTAGTTTTCTTCTCTTATCATATCTTTGATTTTGATGGCAGGGTAACACTGGCCTCATAGAATGAGTTGGGAAGTCTTCCCTCCTCTTCTATTTTTGGGAAGAGTTTTTAAAGTATTGATGTTAACTCTTTAAATGTTTGGTAGAATTCACCAGTGAAGCCATTTGTTTCATGGTTTTTCTTTGTGGGATTTATTTATTTATTTATTTATTTATTATTATGTCTTCATTCTCCTTACTTGATATTCAAATTTTCTATTTCTTTTCGAGTCAATTTTGATAGTTTATGTCTTTATAAGAATTTGTTCCTTTAATCTACCATATTCAGGTCTGTCTACTATAATTCCAGACAATGATGGTTACAAATATTTGAAAAGTAAACAATTCTGATTTATCTTTAATAAAGAGCCAAATATTTGAATATTTTTGCTTAAGTACCCTAGAAGAATATAATGCCACTTTGGTAACCCATTCAGGTAAAAATTTCAGTATTTAAGTGCAATCAATCACTATTTTTTTCTTGTCTCTGTCTTGCTCTCAGTTAACCTTTGTTCAATATACAATTATTTAATATTGAAAAACAGTACCCAATTTTACCAGGAATTTTGTTACATAGATAGTACATAGCCCGTCTTCTTACCTGGTATAGCCAGGCATTTTTTTTCAATATTAAATCGAAGAGAGAGAGAGAGAAAACTTGGCTTAAATGACATAAATATGCAATAAACTTACCAGATGGTTGACAACACACTCTATAGATATATGACTTGAGGTAGAAAATCAAATGTTCTCCTTGCCTGTGTGGGTGGTAGCGTCCTGAATTCATATAACAGCAAGGAGTTCAGTGGGGCTGAAGCATCATGGCAAGTGGGAAAGTAGAGAGATGAGTCTTTTAAGGTGTCTTAACAAGGAGTTCAGATTTTTAGTCTAACAGATTGGAGAACCATTGGTAGATTTTGATCAGTGATGAGGTATGGTCATTGGCAGGAAACATCACTCTTGGATCTCTGTGGAGGAGGATTTGATCAGCAAATCTTTTTTTTTTTTTTTTTTTTTTTTTTTTTTTTTAAAGATTTTTATTGGGGAAGGGGAACAGGACTTTATTGGGGAACAATGGTCAAATTGTTGTCCTTTCAATCTTAGTTGTGGATGGTGCTGTTCAGCTTCAAGTTGTTGTTCTTTCAGTCTTAGTTGTGGAGGGCGCAGCTCAGCTCCAGGTCCAGTTGCCGTTGCTAGTTGCAGGGGGCACAGCCCACCATCCCTTGCGGGAGTCGAACCGGCAACCTTGTGGTTGAGAGCCCACGCTCCAACCAACAACTGAGCCATCCGGGAGGCAGCTCAGCTCAAGGTGCCGTGTTCAATCTTAGTTGCAGGGGGCAGAGCCCACCATCCCTTGCGGGACTCGAGGAATTGAACTGGCAACCTTATGGTTGAGAGCCCACTGGCCCATGTGGGAATCAAACCGGCAGCCTTCGGAGTTAGGAGCACGGAGCTCTAACCGCCTGAGCCACCGGGCTGGCCCCTGATCAGCAAATCTTGTCTTATAAATGAGGATACCCTTAATCTCATGTTGGATTTTTGGGGATGTTGGTCACAGAATCATTTTGCAAAACTTTTCCATCCAGACCTGAAAATTAAAGTTATTCCAGTGAGAATCTAGAGCATAGTCTAGGTCATGTTACATAAACCAGGTTGGACTTTGAAAAATGAAATGTCCTATTTCTATACATTGCTAATAAAAACAACAAATTTATGACTGCTCGCTGAAAATTCTAGGCAATACCACAGCCCTTTTTTTTGGTTTGTTTTAGTTTCTAGTACATTTATATAAAAATTTTCTGCTTTTAGAATGGTTCATAGGAAGGGCCACCATTTAATTTATCTTTTGCATCCTGTGACATAATAAAGAACTGTCTATATTTCACATAGCATTTTCATTTCATCTTTATGACAGTTCTTCCATAGGTAGGTATTGCTATGCTCATTTTAAAATTGAAGAAGCAAATGCCCAGCTTAAGCAACTTGGCCTTCATTTTCAGAACATTTGGAATTTGAAGGCAGGTCACTCTAACATCGAAGTCCTTTCTTACAATATATCACCTTCCCTCCCTGATAGAACTTGTCTAATTGCAATGCCGTTTTTCCTCTGTATACCTCTTCACTGAACATTTTCTTTTTGTAGTCTGAAGGCATGGGTGAATAAAAAATCTGCATATCTCTGGGTTAGGATAACTCAGCCTATTTAATTGTTTAGGTCATGCTACTCCTTGTTTCCTCCATCATAACAAGTTAAGAAAAGCCAGAGGAGCTCTCTTTTCAATGCCTTACATCACCCTGCAGACAATTGGCAGCCAGGAGAGGGGCAGCTGCCACTCTCTTCAGATATCTCTCTATTTAAAGTTCAAAGAGACGCTGGAGAACAATAACAAGAGGTAATCCTGGCCCTGAACAACCCACCCAGCAATAGGAAGAATGGCTGAAAAAGGTAAGATTTAAGGCACCAAACTCTCCTGGCAAAAAAGGCCCAGACCCCCTGGTTTAGTTTGTTTCCCAGTATTTGGTGTTTCTCAATTATTCTGAAGAATGTGGTATTTCTGCTAAAGGTGCATTAACCGTATATGTTTGTATGACCACAAAATGTGCATAGATTTGCAACTTATGGCCCATGTTTATACATTATGAACAATTTTGAAAGGATCAAACAAACAAAAGAGCTGAATTTGTCCACTCTTGTTTTGTAAGATGAGTTAGAAGTCAGTTCTTCTCCAGAGTTGTACTAGATTTGAGGTATTAGATTTGAGATATAGTGGCATGCTGAACCAGAATTAAGGACATTTGAATTCTGTGTCAGATCTGCTACGAATAGCCATGTGAGTTTGGGGAAGTCCCTCAACCTCTCTGAGTCTGTTTTCTGACTCTAAAATGAAATACATAAAAAGGGCTTAGCCATCTCCAATATGCTTTGCATCTGCATTTCTTTTTTTTCCTGGTTTTTAATTTTTATTGTTGTATTTAAGAGAAGTGATTGACTCTAATGTGACAAAATGGGCTGAATACTGCATCCAAGAAACAGGTTTTAAATGCCTACAGGAGTTGTTGCTTTTAATCCTGACAACAATCTCATGAGGTACGCAGTATTGTCATCATCCCTGCTTTACAGATCAGGGAACTGAGGCATAGCAAAATTTCTTAACTTGCCTGTGATCACACAGTAGAGAGTGGTGGCACCAGCTTTGACCTTGGACCGTCCTGTTCCAGAGCACAGTGCCCTTAATACTTCTAGGTGTGACTGCTCAGGCATGCTCAGGGCTGGACACAGGAAGAAGCATTTTGAAATGACTCTTCATATTTAAAAAGAGGTTTTATGCTTATGTGTGCTATTAATGTAAGTGACATATGCAAAGTATATTGTGTGTCTCTATAGTCCTGTTTCAAAACAATGCTCCAGATTATGGTAAAACAAAATATTAGTATTAAAAGAATACAAATGCAAGTATACTTTGAATGTTAAAATTTACAATCAATTGTATTGTTTTACAAGGAATAATAACGAGATGTACTATTCTAAGGCTTTATGATATGTAAATTTTAGAATTGTATTAAAATATGCTCATATAAAATATTTATAAATGCCCAATTAAAATATCAATATTAATTTTCAAGTACTTTGAAATTGGGAAAAATACTAAGTCACATATATGAACAACTCAAAAATAATTACTGTTATGTAATTCATCTCTACTGGCACCTCAATTCACAAAGAGGCTTTCATCCAAATGAGAGTAAAGGGTATATTGAATGTTTGCTTTATCCTTAAAGCAATACAGCATAGCAGGTAAAGAGAAGTTTTTTCATTTAGTGGTTAATGTTTTGTTCAAGGTCACAGTGAGATTGAGAAACAAGGAAAGCCTGATGAATTTGTGAGAGTTAAGAGAGATGCCAACATTTTTGGAAAATAGATTTAAACTACTAAAATTCATTTTAACTTCAGAAAGTTTACTTTTATAAGAGTGTCTTCTAATTTTAGAAGTGTCTTGTTTCCATACGGTTTTATTTTAGTAGTATTAAAAAAAACCCCACCACATTATAAAGTGATAAAAATTGTAATAAAACTGCAATTGCTAAAACTATGTATTCTCTTTGTTAGTTAATAGCATAAGATCTAATTGTGCTTTTCAATTAAGAATATATCTGAGTCCTAGTGCAAATTGGTAGTTACAAAATAGTCACAAGGATGTAAAGTAAAGCACAGGGAATATAGCCAATAATATGGTAATAACTATGTATGGTGCCAGGTGGGTACTAGACTAGTCAGGGGGATCTCTTCTTAAATTATACAAATGTCTAACCACTATGCTGTACCCCTGTAATTAATATCAAATAATACTGAATATCAACTGTAATTGAAAAATTAAATAGGGGGAAAAAGTGAAGGGAAATAAGAGGTTCAAATTTCCAGGTATAAAACAAGTAAGTCCTGGGGCTGTAATGTACAGCATGGGGAATGTAGTCAGTAATATTGTGATAACATGGTACAGTGTCAGATGGTTGCTGGACTTATCATGCTGATCACTTCTTTAACTATATAAATGTTGAGCAACTATGGTGTACCCCTGAAACTCATATAATATTATATGTTGACTATATTTTAATAAAAATCTTAAAAGAAGTATATATGTAAGTCCTTAATGCAGGGATATTGATTTTCTGTTATGCCTTTCTGTGCTGCTTTTGAATCCTTTTGTGTGATGTGTGTGTATTTGAAAGAATAAGATTGAGATGCAATGAATATTAAAAAATGATACTTTTATAAATTTTTTTTTACAGGTGAGGGTACAAATAAGAGCCACAGGGGGAATCAGTATGCTAATGTCTTGTGTGTATGTGTGTGTGTTGGATCAGTATTGGTTGCTATATTGAACATGTTAAAAAATAGAAACTCTTTTCTCTAGTTGAGAATGATTATATAAAATGGAATGCTTTCTTTTACCTCTGACATTTAAGATTAAAGTTAGCTATCATTAAAGTGAGCCATCAAGGCCAAGAACAATCTTCAATACTTTTCCCTGTGTTATGATTATCATTTCGTTTAGTAGGAATTACGTCAGAGTCATTTTCAATTGTTTCTATGTAAACAGCTGCTGTCTGTGTTACTGAACACCTGCATGACTGTGTTCTGTCTACACTAAACACACAGACGATGGTTAGAGTTTATAAAGCCTTTGCACATTCGTGATATCATTTGATCCTCACAACAACTCCAGGAGATACACAGAGGGTGCCAAAAAAAGGTATACACGTTAAGAAAGGAAAACTGTATTAAAATTGTAATACTCAACATATAACAATAACAAAAGATGAATACAAGTCACGTTTGACTTCTGCAATTACAAGAGGTGCTCAAAGTGGTTACCATTAGCGTCCAGACACTTCTGATTACGTGAACCACTGCTTGAACAACGCTGAACAAAGTGTCCACTTGTATACATTGTTTTGGCACCCCCGGTATATCACGTTTCATTATCCACATTTTACCAACAGGGAAGCTCAAGCTCAGAATTGCCCAGCAGCATATAAATGTAAAAGGAAGACCTATGGTTTGACCACAGGTCTATTCCAAACACCCAGCTGAGTCACCTGTACTTTGTAGAAAAGAAAATAATAATCATGGATGGGTCTGACTAGAGAATGTGTTTCCCCACCCCTGATATTGCCAGATTCTTCTTACTCTCTGGATTCAGAAGATTTAATGCCAAAATAACGTACCTAATCTGTTTTCTTTTGTGTGTTTTTAAACAGAGTCCACATCCTCACAACTTCTAGTCCCCGTTCTTCTTTTGGTCGGCTGGATTGTGGGCTGTATCATCATGGTTTACGTTGTTTTCTTTTAGAAAGGTAAAGTTTTTTTGTAATGAAATATGTTTATTCATAAAGAGCATACATTAGCCCAGAAATAGTCTTTCATGTGTTACTAATGAAACATTTCACCATGCAGGCAAGAAGACTTCAGATTGACATCATTGAGAAGAATTAAGAAAAGCATGAAACTGAGAGATTATCAAATGTTTCTCATGTAAATAACTGCAATGTTTGACATCACTTTATAAACTTGGGTTTGTAAACTGATGCTTTGGTGTGCATAAGAATCTCTTCAGGAACTTGTTTAAAATTCTGGTACAAATAAGAACTGTAAGAAGGCATACATGAATTTCTCTATAACCCGGGAGCAGGAAAAATGTTCCTAACTGTGAGTAAAAATGCATAAGTAATAGGGAAAAGTTTGGTAAATTAAAATACATTCATTTTTTTGTCCCCCCCAAAAAAGTATAGAAAACCATGAGCTAGAGATAAGAAGAGATAGTTTCCAGAAAACAAAATGTAAGTGTAAACTTGGCCTTTAACCTCTTGCTCATAACAAAAGAACTGTAATTAAAACTGCACTGAAGAATAATTGCTCACCTATCAGATGGGAAAAAATGAACACCTTTGACAATATATGTGTTGGTAAGGTTGTGGGTAAATAAGCACTCTCATACATGATCTTTAGGAATTTAAAATGATACAACATGTTTAGGGATGTTTGTATATACCAAACATCTACCAGTCAGTATCTACCAAAATTAGACATGTATTTAACTTCTGACTCAGCTATCCCTCTTCTAAGAATATTGTAATTTCCATAGTTACTCTGGTAAAAATACAAAATGGCATATGCACAATTCTATTCATTATGGCATAATTTGTTATAGAAAAAACCTGGAAACAAGCCAAATGTCCAGTAATAGGAGACATTTAACGGGACTGAATAAACTGTGGTTATCAAAAGACGGTACTTATGCAGCTGTAAAAAGAAATAAAGGAGGTCTCTACATATATACTGATGTGATGTCATCTCCAGGTCAAAGTGTTAAGTGAAAAAAGCCAGGTACAGAATAATGTATGCTACCTTTTGTGTAAGGAAAGGGGAAGCTGTACCAAACTGCACAGATACCTGCTTATATTAAAATATTGAAAGAGAGGAGGTTGTGTGTCAAAATATTGAAACACATGGAGGTTAGATGTCTTTGAGTATATCTTGTTTTATAGTTTTCATTTTTGAAATCATGTAAGTATCTTATAAATTAAAAAGACAAAAAAAAATATCAAGTCATACCCCCAATTTAAAACAAATAAACCTAACAGTATATCAAGTCGGTGGCATAACTACAAAGAAAAAATTCTTTCACATGACTTTAAAATACAGTATTTTTGATTGTACATCTCTCTCATGGGATAGAAATCTTAACCACACTCAGTAGTCTTTTTGTTAATAGTAATAATATTGGTATTGTTCATTTGAAATTCATATCATCAGCGAAAAGAAGTCAAGTAAATACTTGATAATCTTTGATGTGAATTGCAAATAGCTATATGAACTCATAATTTATTTTCCTTCGTCTGAAAAATAAAACTCTATCCTAGTTCCACCCACTGAAAAAGCCTCGCAGAGATGAGCGTCTTCACACCTTCATTGTGGTTTCTAAATACCAGAGTCCACGCAAAGGACCCAGGTCCCTGACCTGGTCTGAGGCAGGAAATGAACAAGATAAACCTGGGACATCTTGTTCCAGAAAGAAAGGAAACTGTTAAAGGCGACTTTGGACAAAGATGTGATAATTTGAACATCAAAAAGAATAATGGCTACAAAGGAAAAAAGTACATCAAATATATAAACACCCATGAATCCATAATCATAATAAACAAAAAATAAGCCAACAAAACTGTTCTTGTTACATTTGGAGGTTGCTAAGGAAGCAATTTATTATCGTAAATAAAGGGAAAGAGTTTTGTTTTTCTTGAATAAACTACTTCCAGATAACTCGAGACGTTCATTTCTAACACGTTTTCAAGGCGATGTTGATGCTGCTCATGCAGAATCCTATTTTGAGAACCACTGCTCATGTCTGAATGTTTATGTCCCCCTCAAGTTCCTATGTTGATATCCTAACCCCCTAATGATGGTATGAGGTAGGAGGGGGAAACTGGGAGGTGATTAGTTCATGAGTGTGGAGTGCTCACGAATGGGGTCAGTGCCCTAATGAAAGAGCGCCCAGAGAGCTCCCTAGCCGTTCCACCTGGTGAGGCTACAACGAGAAGTCTGCTGTGGGAAGAGGGCCCTCACTAGAACCCATCCACACCGGCCCCCTGATCCTGGCCTCCCAGACTCCAGAATTGTGAGCAATAACTATTTCTCATTAATAGGCCCCCAGTCTGTGGTATTTTGTCATAGCAGCCCGATTGGACTAAGAAGGGACCAATTTCTCCCTCATAACTACAGCATCCTTTGCTATTCAGTTAAAATTTTCTACAGAAATTAATATCCTTATAAAAAAAATAGAGAAAACATTGTGTTTAGTTATTGACTTTATTTTTTATACTTGGCTAAACATTGTGAAAAGGCTTTTTAAAAAGTTCTAGTTAAAGCAATTTTTATAAAATTTGAACAGAAAATATACAAAAATCAGACTCAACTATTTTCATTAATGACTTTACCTAATTTTCATTTTCTCCGGACTTGAGAAGAACTAATTCACAGCTCCTACAGGCCGTGAAAGCTGATTGTTAAATTTTTAGGAATTTCATGTTAGTAGACATCTCATTGGTAGCTTGCAATTGGCCATTGTGGTAGTATTTATACCACAAAAATCAACAAATTTTATACATTAGAGCTTTTTCCCATTGGAGAGCCGGTTCTTAAACATTTACCAGCACACTCCTGACTTGAATCTTGATGACTTGCCCAATCCTTATATAGCTTGTTAGGACTTCAAGACCACCCACCTGTTTCTGTTTTCTTCTAACCTGTTTCAGTTAATGAAAGAAACGGTCTTTATATTCATTTGACCTCCTTTTGTGTTATAGACTTTAATGAGAAACTATGAGAATTACAGACTTCCCCCAAAAACATCCATTCACACAAAAATAAGATACTATTTCAAGATGCGATTTCCTGAAATCCGTTGAAAAGACACCCTAGGTTAAGTAGCTCTCCCTTTCTGAAGGCCTTAGGCTTCTTCACAACTTGGCTCTGGTTTCACTTGGAGTTAAACACATCACCTTATATTTTTGCTTTCTTCCTAGCTAGAGACTGAGTTCTTTTTATTCTTTCTACTGACATCATTCCAGCATCACCTGTCAGCTTTCTTGCTTTTTCACCCCTCAGGGTCCTGGCACTTGTCTATTTTTACAGGCAGAGTTAGAAAACAAGATTGTGGCAATGTATGTCTTATGTTTGTCAGAACAACTTTCTTTAGTCTGGAGCATTTTTCTCCCCATGCACTGATCCTTTTCTTCAGCTCTTTGAAGCTATAGGAGACCTCATTTCTTATTCAAATGTGTGCTCAGTGTTTCCCTGAACACAAAAAGCTTCAGGCTTCCCGTAAATATTTACGTTCCACCTCTGACAAAGACTTTCTTATTTCCAGGGCTCAATGTTCTTTTCTCCAGCCCTTTAAAACAGAATGGAATGTTGTTTCTAAGCAGCCATAGAAGTGAACTTTTCTATAATAAGCATTTTAATTCCATGTTTCTACATTCAACCTGATCATTTTCTCGGAGAACAAAGAGAGCGTAGGGCAGTGAAAAGAACAAAAGTTTGGAAAGTCAGATTGTTTTATCCTAGCTTTGAGTCCTTTGAGTAGTTAATTAATCTCTCTAAGCCTAGTTTTCTCAATTATAAAAGATGAATTAATATTTTCATATTAAATGATTCCTCTGAGGACTGCAGTGTTTTCTAAACCTACCTGATTTGAATCAATTGAGTCATTTGTTATAAATACAGATTCTCAAGCTCCTTCTCTGGAGAGTTCATTTCAGTAGGTCTGGAGAAGGCCTGTTAAAAAAATCAATTCGCCAGGTGATTTTTATTATCACAGAAGTTTGGAAAACACATTGCTAATGTATGTGTATGTGTAGGCATTACTCCCTGATAGTACATATAGACTCTGACCCATGACAACTTATTTTAGTGGGTCCCAACCACTTTTCTGTTTACAGCTGCAACAAAAAATTATCACTTCATTATATTTGTTATATAATATTATAGTATATTTTTAATTGCATAAAGTATAATTATGCCTAATATTATGTGGCCACTCATATTTTCATACATGTGGATTTTATTTTCCCCATTAAATTTTAAGCTCTTTATGGGTGAATCCACTTCTAATTCCTCTGCCTCACAGAATATAGACAATATACACCTAATAAATATACATCAAATGGGTGATTAATTATCCCCCCTTCCCACTTTCTTGAATGCACAATGTTGATGTTCCAACTTTGAACTTTAAAGATGCCACTGGAGCCATTTTAGCTGGATTGGAATTCTCAAAGAAGTGATTAGCGATCTGTGAGCAGTAGTTTCAGGTAGGTGATTGCATACAGATTTCACAAGACATAAAAACCTATTTGTTTTTAAATTTCTAAAATCTTCAGCTGCCATTCTACCAAAGTACAGAGATAATTATCTGAGAAGATGAATGAGTTAACTGTTTCTTAATTATTTTTATTGCTTAATGCCCAGCTTTATATCATCACACCATCTCCACTCTGTGTCCTTCCCCACTTCAAGAGGTATACTGTGTCAGAGCTGAGAAATATTACTTTCTTTATACTCTGTATTAGGACGTAAAATATAAAAATCTCTTGAAGAAAGCATCTTATTCCTCTCTGAGCCTGAAAAGTGATATATTCCAATGAGATTTGAAATGTCCAGGGCAAGTCCATATAGGTACAAAGCGTAGTGGAGCTGAGAAAATTCCCTAGAGCAGAGAATCTTAAAGGAGATATCCAGGTGCATAAACAGAAGTCACATTTTCAAGTATGGTCTATCTACAGATCTTGTGATAAAATAATTTCTCTTTTATTTTTTGTGAGAAAATTATTTCCTGTTTAAATGTACTCAAAACCCTGATTTCTGCTTATTGGTGTTTCTTATCCCCTTCCCTCTTTTCTTTTGTAGACAAGCAGAGGAGTCTCACTTAAAACATAAATATACATTAGCCTCAGATTTCTTTAGAGGAAAGGAAAGAACACTATAAGAATAATATTTTGAGTTGGTCATTTCCCAGAGAATGAGATGGTTGAAAGGTTTACTTTTACTCCGCTCTCTCTTTAAAGTGATTTCTTGGTTTGCAAAAGTGAGATGGGTGTGCAAGTTCTTATACATTATGTGAACAAATCATGAATGGGCACAGAGCTGAGGTGTTTTTTGGAGTAACAGGGTTTAGACATTATCCTAGATTGAAGTCCAGTTTTAGTCCATTTCTTGGGTTGGGCAGACATGCCCTTATACATTCAAAATTCCAAATGACACAAATATATATCTGACAAAGTTCTCGTTTGGAACCCGTGCCGGTGAATATTAAAGGAAATAGGATATTGACTGGAATGTTGATGTTGCATGAAACATGGTTATACAGAAACCATTTTGAGGTGTTATAGATTACTTGCTCTGTAAACTTTGTCCAGAAGTAAAGAAAAAATGGAAATAGTTTTTTCAGGTTTGCATATCGATGTGCTCAAAGCCACTCAATTGGCACCTTATACATTTTCTCTTATTCCTATCATGTGAATGTATACTCAGGATAGGATGCTTTTTAATTTAGAAAATGCAAACACTTAGACTAATAAACATGGTAATTCCATCAGGATGTTGCAGACATTGGGCATATTACTCATTTATCTTGCTAAAGGTGGAAACTTGCCTTCAAGTCTGACAATAGATGGCTAGATTGTTTGGAGTCAAAGTGGAGTTGACTCTTCAAGCATGTGGTCGGATTCATCCAATTTTCTTTTTCCCTCTGCTTTCTGCTCTTGTCTTTTCATTTAATATTCTCTCTCACGGTATATGTAAGTGACACTTCTTTTCAGTCTCAGTAGCCTGTGGGGAGTAATGAAATCACTTTAATATCGGTTTTTCCAACTTCCTTGGCTCGTGTCTCCCTCCTGATGAAGAACCCAGGAAGGTCTCACATGGGCTTAAACATGTGTCTGGTCCTTCTTAATAGACACCACTGCTTTTCTGCATGACCGCGCAGTTTTTCCCAGGCACTATGGATGGATCCCCATTTCTCCCCATCTCTCCCATCACAGCCCTCATTGGACCTGTGTGATGGTCTGTGGTGAAGTTGCTGTTTGCAGAGTTCTGAAGCAGTGCTGCCTATGGTGTGATGTGGCTCAGAGCTTAATTAAATATTTCTCTCACTTCTTATTGTCAGCCTACCCTCTCTCTCTCTAGGACCCAGACATATATCTAAGGCAGGGCCACATAGACTAAGTGGCTCCTGCCACACGAAATTCACAATTACTGTGTCAGCTCCTCAAGCCTGGCTCCTTCCTTGATCAAGATGAGCTGTCCCAGGAGGCCACTCAGGTTTACCCAAGCAGGCTTTCGTTTATTTGCCCCATTGGGATGCCAAACGTGGGGAGAACTGTTTGGATCTCACTGCTACTCCAGTAACATATCTGGATTATCAGAGTCCTTTGATACAAATAAATGGGATCAGTGATAATTTAAGGCAAAATACTAGTCTCAACCCAGCAGACTGATTTCAAAATCAGTGGGTTGATCAATAGTTTGAAGATCACTATTTTAGAATTCGATATTTTTAGATGTTACCACCTTGGTAAGACCTTCTCTGACCACCCATACCTCCAAACACACACACGCACACACACATTTCTTTGTTCTTCTTAAATGAGACTTTTTCCCCTTTGTTTCCTCCACCAAATGGTCTAAATTCTTTCAATGTAGGATGGGTGACATGGTAGGATTCAGTAGACATGACAGGAAACTGTCCAATAGATATATGGTGAGTGAATGAATGAATAAATGAATGAATGCCTGAACATGACCTTTAACTAACCAACATCATGAGATACATCAAGTGTGTGAAGTTCTTAGCACAGTATCTAGCACTTACTCAATGCTCAACTAATATAAGAGATTATTTTAGTCATTATTAATATCACGATTTTCCTCATTACTTCTTACATACTTTCTTACATGTATTTATTCTACCTAGAACTCTGTAAAGTAAATGTTATTATCACCTCCATGGAGATATGGGAACTGGAGTAAAGAAATGTTAAGACTCATTCATGATTTTATAGTTAATGATTGGTTCAATCAGGACTTGAACCCATGTCTTCTGATCCCAAATTACAAGACTTTTTTCCCAACTATATTGTAAGATACACCAAATTACAGGGGAAGGAAATCTTCAACCTATACATAAAGGATGAACAACTATATTTGTTTCTCCTGGGCAATACTTTATTTTCATGCTTCTTGGTCTCCACAATTAAATCCTGCAGCAAAACCTCCGCTATCTCCTTTCTCTAAACTTTTTTTGGTCTTCTATTATTTCAGTCCCATTCTATCCATTATTGTGAAATTCTTAGATAGTTCTAATAGTCCCTTGACATAAAGGGATCTTTGTATCATGGAACGTAATGTTTTTAACCAGATATATTGAGGCTGCCTGCTTTCATTTCTAGCTCCAAGCCTATTTTGCATGTTCTGTTCCAGAAAAGAGCTACTCTCGGACCTAACACATGCCACCCCCTTTCCCAACACCTAAATGTATACAACTACTTCCAGTTTCTAAGGTTTGGCTGAACACGACTGTGGGGACAGAGCCAGGAGTGCAGTTTCCAGGCTCTCGGCCTCACGTGGAAAGGTGCTGGCTCAGGTAGTAAATGGCCATCAACTATGATTGGATGGCCATCAGCTGTGGCTAGTTGGCCGTCAGCTGTAACCAGTGAGCCATTGGCCACTAATATAACTGCTGTGGCTATGCTAGCAGAAAATGGGGGCTACCAAGAAGATGGTGGCTGGCCAGCACGGATTGCAGTTAGGACGGCAGAGTGCGGGTTGCAGATTGCAGAGACAAGTGGATGGCAGGCTGCGGATTGTGTGGCTCCTGCTGCCTGTGTCTCCAACCCAGCCGCCAGTGAGACTATAGTGGTATGACTCCCCTATCTACGGCTCCATGGGTGTTCCTTTTTGGCCTCACCATGTCCTGCGTTCTTATATGGGGAGAGGGACTAGAGACCCCAGAAGAAACCCCGCCTGACACCCTGCATGACAATGAGCCTCCTCCAAGAAGCAAAGGGACATTTGCTTTAAACCTTTTTCAATATCTGCAGATATGGAGAGTAAATCGAGGGTTTTCATGTTGTAAGTACTCTACAGAGATATTCACACAGGTGCTTGGAAGTAAAGGTTTAATCCCCGATGTCAAGGGTTTTTAGATGCTTGTATAGTTCTCACTAATAACAATACCATGTGAAGAAGACTATCATTAAAACACTCGTATGTAACAAGTGGCCTCTTTTCCCTGAGAATTTCAAACAATACAGAACAAAGTAAAAAGCTTAGATTCCCCTCACCTGTTTTCACTTCTACTTTCTTCCTCCGAGGTAATCACCATTAGCAATCTAGTGATTATCAATATAAAATCATTTTAATGCATTTACAAAACAGTTTACATGTTATAGTTGTGGAAATGCTTTCTTGTACTACATTATCTCAGTTGATTCTCATGAAAGTGAGGTGTATCCAGATGTGTGAAATGGGACTTACCAGAGTCTCAATCTGGTCACCAGCCCAGCAGTACTTAAATTCTTGACCCACAGGTCTGCAGCACGTGCCAGGCACTGTTCTCAGCATTTTGCATGTTTAATCTTTTTAAATCTGATTTAATCTTTACGATGGCCCTGTTCACTAGGTGTGATTATTATGTCCATGTAAAGATGAAGAAACAAGTGCTGAGAGGTTCAGCGACCAGCTTTAGTCCCAGTTTGTCAGTGTTAGAACTTGGACGCAGGCAGGCTCCTTTTGAGCCTGGAGATCACTACGCTGTGCTGTCTAGTCTTTCTGCTATAACAAACGCCATCTTGCAGTGCGTGTTTTAGAGCCTGAGGCAAAGCAAGAGAGCACTATAGTCCTACAGTAAATGATTTAGACCTTATTTATGCTGCTGCCTATGTCTGTATTGCTGATATTTTGATATCCCATTACTCTACATCCGCATGAAGTTACAGTGCTCTGCACGGCTCCGCTTGGTGTGAGATGCTAGTAGCCGCCTCCTCTTTATACTTCTTCGTCTTCTAATTAAGGCTGAGCCTGATGTATTCATTTTCCTACCAATCTTGACTGTGTATCCACTGAAGGTGTATCCGCAGTGAAGGTGATATGGGAGCTCTGGAAGTCTGACTGGGGGTTTCTCTGGTATATGTCTCTAGAAAGTGATGATTTAAACATTTTACAAGTTCAGAGACTTTGATTCATAGTCCTGGGATTTAGGTATGATGCAAACGCACCCACACAAGTAGTCCTTTGGAGACTTTTTTTTTTTTTTTTAATCCACATTTACATAAATTCACTTTAGAAAAAAGAGAGAAAAAAATAAATCAGTGAGCATTTCCGTGGTGACTGTCATCCGGAAATCCAAAGAGGTTTAATAACAATAGCAGCAGCAGTGACAATGCATTAATCTTTGTAACTTTATGGCCATAGATAGGGACAAGGAAAATTTTGAGAGAAAAAGTGGTGTGCTGTGTAAACATGCCAGGTAATAGAATCGAAGGGGAGACAAAGCAGAAAGCAAGGCTTTGTGATGCATTATTTCCAAGAAAGCAGACCCAGGGCCAAGTGTAGGCAGAGCTCAGTGTCACATTTTCAAACTGTATCCGAGTTTCCTTTGATGTCACATTAAGAAAGGTAACTACTGAGAAGCATTTGAAACTCATTGCCTGAAATAATTTTCCTTAACAGCCATCAACTGGAATTTTTGTCTTTAGGAGAAGACCATATCCCAGGTGGTAAAAGTGTTAGTGCCCTTCTGATTAATTATCTTAGTAAAGAAAAAGTCTTAGTACTTGGCCCTAAAAAAAAAAAAAAATCTGTTGGACTTCCTCTGCTCTAGGGATAGACAGTGCTTGTGTTGATGACTGCCTATAGGAGGCCTTGCGGAATGATGAAAACATAAAGGCTCAGGAAGCATCAATCCTGTTGCATAATTTCTGACAAACTGCTCAATGTATTGTGGGGTGTCTTTTTTTTTTAATGTCTAGCCCATCCATCATTTGATAAAAGATTGTAACAAAGGTTTTTTTCTTTTCTCTAAAATTGATAAAAATATGTTTTTTTTCCTTGTTTTCTTTTACAACCAGACCAAAGACATGTGGAGTATGAATCATCTTTGCATATAAGTGTTTAAAACCACATTGGTGTTTGGTGTTATCTAGTTAGAGATTGATTTCTCTCAAGTCAATGTACTCTGTATTTACAAAGTCTACCCCTCAAACCACCTTTCTAACCCATCTCTCTACATCCCTCCAAATCTTATTTATTCCTTTCCAGTAATTCACTATCATTATTACTCCCACTAAGTTCTAGCTAAAGGAGTTTTAAACATAGTAAAGAAAATAAAGTATATATATATATCGTGAAAAGTAAATTCGACAAGGAAGTTTCCTTCCTTTTAAAACGATTTCAAGTCTGTGGGCATTTCTTACTCTAGTAGGTCTCAAAATTTGGTCCTTAGACAAGTTGCATGGGCATCGTCTGGAAACCTGTTAGAAATGCAAATACTTGGACTTCAGAGCTATGGAATCAGAAACATTGGGGGGCAGTAACTAGTGTTTTAACAAGCCCTCTGAGTGGTTGTGATGTATATGTGCTCATGTTTGAGAACCAACTAAGTTCTCCAAGCCATCTCTGTTACTAGTTCCTAAAATATCATCTCAGCTTGGACATGTACCATCAGTAAGAAAACCTGACACAGTCTGTTTCTTGAAATCCATGAATTTCTTTATAACGTAAAGATTACAGAACAGATTTTGCTCTCTGTCTGAGTCTGGTTTTAATTTAGTTGTGGTGAATACTGTGTTAGTATATTCATTGACAATTCAGGAGTCACAAATTCACACATTTTTGGGGACAGCAAGGTAGCATGGGTGAGAGATGCAAAACGAATATAAGAAAATAGACAATAGTGACAATTGTGTGAACAAATAGAGAGTTCACTCCTTCCTGCTCAAATCTATTAAAATTTATACCAAAAGAATATTGTCTGGTAAAACAGAACATGTTTGTCTATATTTGGTTTACACTGTAGTCAGTAATACTTTAAAAATCTGTTTAAAGTCTATTCTCAAGAAAAGGATTTGTAAATCCTTTAATTTTGATTGCTGTTGGAATTACATATTTCTAGATGTAAATGAACATGAGTAAATACAAGAAAATAAAAATGTATAGTTCAGTAAAATTCTTTTCTTTGAGTTAGACTTTAGGAAATCAAAGTAGGGTCTATAAAAAGGTTGAAAGACTTATGCAGGCTTTAAGTTCTTTCTACAATGACTTGACTTTATTTCCTCATCTGATTTCACTTAGCATTAAGTTAAGAAATATATGCAAGAGCAAATCCAAGACAGCTGCCACTTGAAAAGAAATCAAAGCATGGAGAGGCAGAGAAACTAGCATAAGATATATTTTTTTATCTAAGATCACCAATATACAGGACTCTTGGATTTTTGGATAAAACCTTATAAGTAAAGCAAGTGTTACTGATTTCTTTTCATCTAATGAAGGTTTAGAAAAGGAAATGACATTTCTGTTCTTTCTTTTTTTTTTCTTCTAAGAGAAGATATTGGCTTTCTGGTTAGCATGTATCTCCCTGTCTCCTTCACCTCAAAACTTGAAAAACAGACATTTATTTCTTTTTAGCTTAATGAATATATTTATTTTGTTGGGCTCCTGTAAACTATACCATAAAATTAAATAAAATTTAGATATAGGCTCTCTTTTATTGTTTTCTTTCAAATAAGATCATCTATGTGTTTTAAAACTCATGTGTTTATGTTCTAATGACAGTGAAATTCTCTATATCCTGGTGTTTTTAAACACAAAGTAGATAAAATTCTAAACGTTTACCTGGGAGACCCGTCAATTGTAGAGCTGAAATCTGAATAATTCATTTCTGAAGCATGACTTCCTTCCTCTGCTACCCCTTTCAGCCAAAGCCTGGGTTGTAAATTCAAATGACTGCCGGGGCCACCAGGTGAGGGAAAGAGTGAGACTGGTCAGGAAGAGACGGGTGGCTTGGAAACAAATGCCCCATCTGAAGCAGGAAGCTGCTTCTCAGCTGGGGCCAAATTTTGGCTCGTAAGAACTTAAGACCAATCTTATCAGCTCTTCCAATTTTTCAAGAGAAGCTGAAAAATACCTACTTTATAAATGTGAAATGTCTGTATTTAAAATGCTGTCTATTCATTTTTTTAAAAAGTGGTATGTGGGTCAGACACATACTCTATGGTTACATCCTCAGAGCTAGCACTTAATCACCCCTTTCTCTGGCGGCTACAGGGATGATGGGTGCAGAATGGGGTCTCTCTCTCTGAAGTACTGGGCCATGAGACAGTGCTCCCTGGGAACCGTTTCCTGGGGTTTCTGTCTAGATGCCACTGACAGAAGGCTCTTGCACAGAAGACCTGGCTTGTGTGGCATCCCTTGCAGAGGCTGAAGTCTTCAGTAAATCTTCATACAGGCATTGGAAAGGTGACCAACTATCCCAGTTGGGATACTTATGGAATGGGAGAAAAAAGATGAAAATCATATAACTGACATAGGGTCAATATCCAAAATATACAGGGAATTCCTATAACCCGAGCAGGAAACCAAATAACCCAATTGAAAAATGGGCAAAGGAACTGAATAGACATTTCTCTAAAGAATATAGACAAATGCCCAACAGGAATATGAAAAGGCATTCAAAATCACTAATTATCAGGGAAATGCAAATCAAAGCCACAATGAGATATCACCTTACATCTGTTAGGATGGATATTATGTTGGTGAGGATGTGGAGAAAAGAGAACCTTTGTATACCATGGATGGGAATGTAAACTGGTACATGACTATGGAAAACAGTATGGGGCTACCTCAAAAAATTAGAACTAGACCTACTATATGATCCAGTGATCCCACTTCTGGGTATATATCCAAAGGAAATAATATCATTATCTGGAAGAAACATCTGCCCTCCTATGTTCATTGTGGCATTATCGCAGTAGCCAAGACATAGAAGCAACATAAATATCTATGGACAGATGAATGGATAATGAAGATGTACTATACACATACAATGGAATATTATTCAGTCTTGAAGGAAGTCCTGCCACCTGTGACAACATGGATAAACTGGAAGACATTATGCTAAGTGAAGTCAGACACAGAGGGAAAAATACTACATGATAACACCTAAAAGAGGAATCTAAAAGAGATAAACTCATAGAAGCAGAGAGTAGAATGGTGGTTGCCAGGGGCTGGGGAAAGGCGGAAACAGGGAGGTATTAATTAATCAAAGGGTACAAAGTTTCATTTAGGTAAGATGAATAAATCCTAGTGATCTACTGTACAACGTAGTTCCTATACTTAACAATACTACATTGTATACTTAAATAGTTGCTAAGATGGTAGATCTTCTATGGTGTTCATATCACACATAAGACAATAATAAAGAGGACAGAGGAAGTGAGAATGTGTTTATGGCATAGATTGTGGTGAAGGTTTCACAGATGTATACTTATCACCAAACTTATTAAGTTGTATATGTTAAGTGTATGTCAATCATATCTCAATAAAGTGGTTTAAAAAGTCATCTGAATCAAGTTATTATAATCAGTAGTAGTAAAACTAGATCAAAATCATATAATTATTGGCTTGAATTACATGAGGTTGCAATGTTCACCTAATTTGACTTACAAAAATGGCAATTTCATGTGGTAACATATCATAAATTTTGAAAATAATTATTAAACCTAAATAATAAAGTTTGATACAAAGGAAAATATATATAGAAGGTGCCAAAAATGTATACACATTTTAAGAAAGGAAAAGAACTGTATTAAAATTGTAATAATATATACTGACAACAAAAGATGAATACAAGTCACGTTTGACTTCTGCAATTACAAGAGGTGCTCAAAGTGGTTACCATCAGCATAATTTTAATACAATTTTTTCTTTCTTAAAATGTGTATATATTATTTTGGCACTCTCTGTATACAGATACGTGAACAGAGATAATTTATATGGAAACTTCTAGGGATTCTGGCGCTATTTGAAGACTGTTTCATACTTTAGGAATCTGAATGTGTCAGATTAAATTCATTTTAACAAAAACAATTTATTATGCATCTGCCACATGGCAGATGCTGTTCTAGGTGCTGTGGATATATCAGTGGATAAATGTCTTTTTTATTTAAAGATTCCTACTCTCATGGAGGGCAGTTTACATTGGAAGCAGGAGAAGCAGACTGTTTGGATTTCATCAGTTTTCTACGAGTGTCCTTTTTCTGCTCCAGGATCCCATCCAGTATACCCTATTGACCCCAGTTGTCACATCCCTTGAGTCTCCTCTAATCTGTGACAGCTTCTCGGTTTTGCCTTGTCTTTCATGATCTTGCCTCTTTTGTGAAGCATTGGTCAGGTATTTTGTAGATTCTCTCTCAGTTTGGGTTTATATGATATTTTTTCATAATTATACTCAGATTATAGATTTGGGAGATGAACACCACAGAGATGATGGACCTTTCTCATCACATCCTACCAGGGGGTACGATATTACCATGACTTATTACCAGTGATGCAACTGTGATCGCTTGGTTGAGGTGGTGTCTTCTAGATTTCTCCACTGTGACATTACTATTTTTCTTTCCATACACTATTCCTTAGCAGCAAGTCAAGTCACTAAGTCCATCCTAGACTTAAAAAGTGAGGAATTCACCTCCTAATATCAGAGAGTAATATCAAATAATTTGTGGACATATGATAAAATCATTACTGTAATTAATAACTATTTGGGGGAGATACTTTGAAGCTATGCACATATCTTGTTTCTCCTTAAAGTCTAGCATTAATCTCTGTGGATTTTGCCTATAGAAATGTTTGCTGTGGTGTTTTAATGGTGAATTTCTAATTCCCTCATTCTTTCTACATTTATTAATTAAAACATTTTTTGTGAGAAAGATTTTTCCTTTCTCACCAATGTATGTATGTATTTTATCATTTATTTATATTAGTATGGATTCATGGACTTTCCCCCCTGGGTTATAATGTAATACTATTGTTATTTTGCTGCTCCAATTGTGTCAGCTTTGGCCTTTGGAAAGTCTTTCAGTCTTGCTCCTGTGCCCTTTTGATGTGTCCCCATTTTTTAGAGCACTTTCTTACTTTCTGGTGCTATAAAACACTCCAGTCTCATCCTGCATTTATTCTGCCCCAGCACTAGAATCAACTATTTCCCCAAGGAGCCCTGGTACCTTGTTTTACAGGATGATATTTAGGAAGCCAGGATCTGGGTCCTAGGTGGACTCATTACTACTGGGATGTCACTGCTTCTGGACCCTCTCAGCAGACAGAGCTAGGAAACAGATGTATCTTACTAACCCAAGTGTATTAGTTCCCTATGCTGCTATAACACATTATCACAAACTTAGTGACTTAGAACAACATCTGTTCATCATACAGTTCTGAAGGTCAAAAGTCTGAAATGGATTTCAGAGTGCTGAAATCAGGATGTTGGCTGGGTTCTGGAGGCTCTAGGAGAAAATTTGTTTCCTTGCCTTTTCTGTCTTCTAGAAGCTTCCTCCATTCCTTGGTTCATGGCCCTTTCTTCCATCTTCAAAAGCAACTTCAAATCCACATTACATCACTCTGACACTGAGCTTTTGTTGTCACATCTCCTCCTCTGACTCTGTTAAAGACTGTTGTGATTACATTGGACCTAGCCAAATAATCCAAGTTAATCTCCCCATCTCAAGGTTCTCAACTTAATCACATCTGCAAAGTCCCTTTTGCCATGTAAGGTAACACGTCACAGGTTCCAATGATTAGATTAGGATATAGATATCATTGCAAAGGGATCATTCTTCCACCTACCACTGTACATGAACACAGGTACTACATTTATGTATCTATCTGTCTGTACATATAGTAAAATTAACATGAGTCCATACTGATATCTAGAACTATTTTGGTGATAGAATCAACTTTATTTCCAGTTAGATTAGATGTGAGGTATGAAAGAGAGGAGTCCAGGGTGACTGAAGAGTTTGACTTGAATAATTAGAAGAACAAAGCTGCTATCTCCTAAGAAGAAGGCTATGGGCAGAGTAGCTTTTGCAAGAAAGACCAAGAGTTCAGTTTTGGGAATGGTGAGTTTTAGATTTTATTAGAAATACAAGTGGAGCTGTTGACTAGGAATTTGGATACAAGAGCTCGAAATTTTGGAGGGATGTCTGAGCTGGAGATATGCATTTTAAAGTCATCAGCATATCGATAACATTTAATACATAGATGAGATCACCAGAGATGTGAGTGTAGATAGAGAAGGGGCCCAATGACTGAGCCATGGCACTTTCCAATGTTACGAGATTGTAGAGCGGCGGGAAATGAAGAAATGGATACATTTTAAAATGGTGAATTTTTGCTGCCTTGGTAATGGGGTAAAACAGAATAGCTTTGACTTAGACTGTTTTATGATGGATATGTAATTTTAAAATGGATACTGGATGCTAGTTGGAAAAATACTACATATTTTAAACAGTAGGAATATTATCTTAATAGTACTGTATTAAATGAACTATCTCCCTCAGTCTCAATAGAAATCAGTACTTCTATAATTGCCTCTTTAAAAGAAAACTGAGTGAAAATATCACCAAACATGTATTCATTATTTACCCAAACAGTTAAACTCGGTGATTCTACTGAGATTTATACTAATCCATTAGTACCCAAAGCATGGGTTATTGTAGAACTTGGCTTTGACCTGGTCTCAGTACAACACATCATCTTGCTATTCTCTTCAGACTTTATGAGTTGCAAGCAGTCTTAGAAGAACTAAAATACAGAGCAGCCAGTTCCCCAATTTACCAGTTTTACAAAGCAATCAAGGTTGATTTCAGCTATTCTATGAGGCAGAAAGTTAGGGAGAAACAACTCTTCAAAGACAATTGCTTCAAGTTCTATAAATTCTTTGGAACTCAGAACATGTCCTATGGAACTGTAGAGATACTATCCTTACTAACAATCTTATTACCATCCAATTCTCACAGTGCCAATTATTGGTATGGAGACATACACAAAAGCAGTATTAAGGGCCAGGTTATAACTAATAATCCTTTCCTCCTCAGTCTCAAAATATCCATTCAGCAGTGGAGCTCAACAAAATAAAAAAGAATTGCTGAGTACAAAGTGAGTCATAACATTGGTCCATTGATTGGAGATGTAAGTGTAATTTCCTTTTAAGTTACCCCAGGTTCAATTTAGCGGTATTAGACTATGATAATCATATGAGTTTATCTAGGCACTTCTCTATTTAATTTAACAGCTATCAGTAGAGGATTGGACTATGGGGAATCAACGTGAATACAAATTGCTAGCAGATGAAGCTTGGACAGAATCTTGCCTCAACTGGCAATAAGGCTCCTAAAATTACTACATCAAACAGTAGTTGCTGGGTCCATTTTAAGCCCAAGGGAATGTCAAATACCTTCCAGGCGGTTGTGAGTTTGGTGTGTGTGTGTGTGTGTGTGTGTGTGTGTGTGTGTGTGAAATATGCTCATCTCAAGGGGACTCAGATGCTTCCTTCAGACTGGCTGGTGTATGCATGATACTGCTAGAAATTTTTCTGCCATGTAGGATGAAATGAGTAGTATCTGCACCTAACAGAGGATTCTGCCACATTGGGCAAAAGGGATGCTGCCTCTCCAGTCTGTCTTGGGCCAGATTATATAAACACTTAAGAATATAGAAATTTCCATACCATATACCAGCCTAATACTCCCATTTCACAAAAGTGAAATGAGAATGCCACAGGAACTGAGGAGTAGCTTTTAAAATAGAGCAAAGCTTGAACACACATCTATAAGGCATTAAGCTGCATCTCTTTTTGTTTAGTTTAGAGATAAAGATCCATGGCTCAAGCTAAATATATTCTTTTTAAAAAAAAAAAAATATTTTATTGGGGAAGGGGAACAGGACTTTATTGGGGAACAGTGTGTACTTCCAGGACTTTTTTTTCTTTTTTCCAAGTCAAGTTGTTGTCCTTTCAATTTTAGTTGTGGAGGGCACAGCTCAGCTCCAGGTCCAGTTGCCATTTTCTAGCTGCAGGGAGCACAGCCCACCATCCCTTGCGGGAGTCAAACCGGTAACTTTGTGGTTGAAAGGATGCGCTCCAACCAACTGAGCCATCCAGGAGGCAGCTCAGCTCAAGGTGCCATGTTCAATTTTAGTTGCAGGGGGTGGAGCCCAACATCCCTTGTGGGACTCGAGGAGTTGAACCAGCAACTTTGTGGTTGAGAGCCCACTGGCCCATATGGGAATTGAACCGGCAGCCTTCGGAGTTAGGAGCACGGAGCTCCAACCGCCTGAGCCACCAGGCTGGCCCCTAAATGTATTCTTAATAATACATTAAGGACTACAGACATTGCTTTGTTGTATGGCATACCCACTTTCTGTTTTATGCCAAAAGATGCCTATCAGTAAATGCTGCAGACAAGTCTCTTCAGATAAGTTGGTATATGTGTAAGGCTGTGGCTCTTTGCCGTTGACAAAAGTGGGCCAATGCTGTATTAGTTTGCAAATGTATGAAAATACAGAGGCCACCATCGATTCTGTGCTCTGCAGCAGATCTGCATAGATGTAACCTTGGGATTTCACTGTTACTTTTTCTTTAAAGATTTTTATTAAAAATATAACTAACATACAATATTATATTAGTTTCAGGGGCACACCATAGTTATTCAACATTTGTATACCTAAAGAAGTGATCACCATGATAAGTCCAGCAGCCACCTGACACCATACCACGCTGTCACAATATTACTGACCATATTCCCCATGCTGTACGTTACATCCCCATGATTGATTTGTTTTATACTCTCCCTTTAATGAGCTGGTTGAGTGAGTAAAACTGCATGGGGTTTTATTTAACAAACTGTTTTTATTTGTTGCCCACATTTCTAGCTTGAATTAACTAAGGTTGATCAAATGAACTAGTAGGCCAAATTGAATAATTATGAATCCAAATGAAATTTTGATGCAGAATTTTCATGATTTTGTTTTATGAGATGTTAATTATTGCATGGCAAAAAGAGCTTCATGGTCAAATAAGTTTGGGAAAAGCTGAGTTTAGTGAAGTTGAACAGATTTCTTTACCGAAAGTTTACTCAGAATTTTTAATATCAGAATGTGCGTATTGAATCTCTAAGAAAGGAATGTACTCATATATGTATACATATATATGTACAGATATGTATATATATATGTCATGTGGAGAAAGATGTGTGTACCCAGGCCTGTCACTAACTGCCTATGTGATTTTATTCGAGTCACTTAGCCTTTCTGGACTTTATTTTCTTTCTCTGTTAAATTAAGAGACTGAACTAGAATGACCTTTCAGGACTTTTACAGCTCTAAGACCTAAGTCTTTGTTTTGTGGAAGGGTATCATTAACCTTGTAGACAACAACCACAAAATGTGTACTAAGTATCACCAGCTTTTCTTAATGATACATTGCACCTCCAAACCATGACTCTATCTAAGTCCTTTTGGCTGCAATCATCACTTTAAAATAACAAAATGCTTACTGAGCTTATTTCTTTCACTACTTTGCTCAAAACAATTCCTATTCATGAACTGGTGTTTTCTAGTTCTTATTTCCAGGATTTGGAGTCTGTGTCAAAAAGTCATCTTAAAGCAGCTCTCTTCTGAATTCAAACATTTCAGGTCCCTTGGGCCTTCCCTTTGTCATCTTGAAATCAGTTCTCTTTGGCTCCCTAGACCAGTCCATATCACACCCAGTGGCATTACCCAAAGTGGATTAGAATCCTTAGTAGGTCTCTCCAAATAATTGGCCTTCCCAGGGATACCTGGTTCTAGGGAGCACAACGTACGTCATTCTCTTTGGGGTCCAAGGACAAGATAGCGTCTGGATTCATGCATGCATAGGCTGTGTTCCTCTCTGTGTGGCTGGTATCACAAGGTGAGGTCCCCTGTTTGGACATCATGGCATTACTTTCTAGGGTGATAACTGTATGTTTTATTGTCATTGTAGAGGTGCAGTCCCAAGATGGCATTCATTTTGTACATTTTTCTCTTTTGCTTAAACATCTCCTGGAACATAAGTACCTTTCAGGCACTCCTCATTCTTTACAGTTTATGGAAATAAGTAAGCAAGATGAAACAGGTGGCTATTTTCCCCCCCTACCAATATCAACTGGAATGGATGAGCTCTTTTTAGTTGAGAGGGAAATTATCCACAAAACGATGTTTTAGGTTATTTACAGAAATTGCCTCAAAAATAAAATTCAGAAGAATGTCACACCAAAAAACTCATCTTTTTAAAGAAGAAAAAGTAGAAAAAGAGCTGAAAAAGATTTTCCATACTATTGTATATTTGGTGAAACTCAACATCTTTAAGAAAAATGGAGTGAATAAAACAATAGTATTTATTCTCTTTTTTTGGAAAAACGTGTATATTTATGATTTGGAGAGTATCAGTTTGCGGTAGACCAAAGAGCATGGAGGTTTAGCAGATGATTTTGATATTGCTCCAAACATCCTGCATCCTTCTAGGTGGGAATCGAGAATATGGTCTAGTTTATGGCTTCTGGTTCCTTCTTCTCAATATTCATCTCCACCCATCCCCTATCCTAAGGAAAATAATGTATATAATCAAAAGCAATTATCTCTTCTTCTGATGTTTGTTGGGTGAATTTGTGATGATGAGAAAAGAATTACCAGTTGTAACTCAATAAAAAAGAAAATTATGTTAATAAAATGCTTTTCTTCTGCATTTCCCACACACTGATTCAATTGTCTGGGCCGGTCTGTGGGGTAATCATGACTTTCTAGCCTTCTCAGAACAGCCTCTACGTATGTCCCTCTTTGTCCTAGAACAATATCCTAATCTCCAGACATGCTGTATGCTGTTTCATCAGGAGGGTATACTTGGCTTCTCATAGGATTGAATGCAATGATTCCCTTGCTGGGAGTAAGGACCCCAAGAATGTCCTGGAAACTGGTAACCTGTGACCTTGTCTGAATAGTGTGGCATTTCTTAGAACCAATCCAGTATTCTTTGTCCCTATGCAATATTCACCCACTTGTAGTTTCCTTGTTTACTCTTCTCAATACTTCTTCCTTGTTTTGGGCACAGAATAACTATCTTGGGCCTTCTTCTTACTGTACAAGTTAAATAGGTTGGAGCAAGGTCGGTAGGTGGGCAAGTTCTAAGAGACCTTAGAAGTAGGGCTAACTGTGGCAAAACTGGGAAGTGATTGAATGCGGAAAGAGTAGTGGCAGGAGGAGGGTTTTTTTCAATTCCTTTCTAGAATTGCCTCCTGCCATTTTAACACTGCCCCCAACATACACACACACACACACACACACACACACACACACACACACACTCCATTCCTTGCTCTCTATCTTTGCCTCTCCAGGGCCTCTTTCAAATCCCATTTTTATCCTCTACTGACAATCAATCCTTCCTAAGGTTTTTTTTTTTTTCCCTTGTGATAACCACTGATAATAACAAAAGGTATCTCCCCTTTCAGTCTTATTTGCATCTTATACAGGACTCAAGACCACAAGCCTTAAGAACACTACAGAAGCAGACAAAAAAGGTTATAGTAGAAGAATTATTACTATAGGAGTCAGTACTTTGTGATAAGAGGCCCACATGTGATGAGACGAAAAATCACTATTAAAAGCAAATCATTGCATGTCAAAGTGACAGTCACACACATTTGTTGCAATAAATTTTATCTAGAATTTTGTCAATACTACTTTTGGATTTGGAATCACCAGGCAGCTATATTTTTTCTTTCTTTAGATAATGACCTAAATAAAAAATTTCACTCTCCTCTTCTCCAATACATGTAACTGCCTTTTGTCTTAAAATCTCCCCTTGTTAACATAAGACTGCCTTCAAAAGAAGCATCTTATTTTGAGGACATTTAGATGAGAGAGCTTATAAGAGTTCCCAATCAGTGGTACTGATAGACCTATTATGATTTTTCAGACCCTTAACTGTCTTCCAAGACTAAATTATGGCTCAAATATTTGGCTTGTTAGCTAAGTATGTTTGGTACGATTTTATGTTACAGCTGTTAACCAAACTAGCTGGTTTCGTTATCCCAAACATGTTAAAACAGGTTCCCACAGCAACAGGGGAGCCAGCAGTCCCCTGGGGCATCCTTCTGTCTTTGCTGTGTGCTGTTTGCAGGGAACAGGCAGTGCCTGTGGTCATCACATAATCAGCGTTTCTCCCAGGGCCACCGTCCAAAGGACACTGTGCCTCTTTCCACGGAGAGTCTGGAGAAGGTTCAGGGAGAGACAAATGCAAGATCAAGGGGTTAGAGAGACTTCCACAGAAGACGGTAAAAAAGAGGTCTGGGAAGGCCAGGGCTACAAGGTGATATGAAGGAGCCTGTAACGATTGCTTGGTAGAGAGCAGTTTATGTATTAAATTCCTGAAGGGCAGCTGTTCCCTAAAACCATGAGAAAAGTTAAAATAAGTTAAAGAGACAGAATGAGACTTCATCTCCACCCTATATGCTGATGAGCCTCTCCAGAGTTATAGTAGCATCTGGAAAGAAGTAGCGGTTCTCTTTAGAAATGAGTCGCCATAATTGGAATTAGAGACTATGCAAGCAATTTAAGACTATGTGGCATAAGAATTTAGACGCTGGTATTTAACACTCCACACTAATTCCAGATAGGAATACTGTTTTCCTGGCTGAGAAACATGGCCTTTTGGCAGGCAAGCCTTGTGCTCACGAGCTGATAAAAATGATCCCAATGCATGCTCAGTTGCCTTCCCAGGTGACGTGACCAGCTGTTGCAAAACCCCAGATCTCGATTGCTGCCAGACCACAGGCTACTGAGCCCAGAAAACAAAATCATGACTCATGGTCAACATTCACTGCCCCTGAGGTGGATACTGTGACACACAGGTACACACACACACACACACACATACACACACACACACACACACACACACACACACACACACAGTGTTGTGGGAACTTGAACTCAATGACCTGGCTGTCCACGTCTTGGTGAGGAAGCTGCCCCCACCTGTTCTTGACAGAATCCAAAGACATTTGGGAACCGTCTCCCCCTTTGTCAAGGCTGTGGAAAGGAGTCTGTGACCTGTAAGGAGAGTGCATGCTCTGTAATAACCTAATTTTACCTTCTTTTATTCTCTCTTTGCCTGATTTTCCTAGGACTGTGTTTAGGGAAAATGCACATTTTGAGTGTGCTTCTTTCCTTGAGAGGAAGTTGGGAATCTTGGGGCTCTTTCTGATCCCCGTGGTTGTGTGGCAGCCTTCAGAATCCTATAACCATGATCAGAAAAGTGGTCCCTTCCAGCTCTCTGATTGATTCTCTGATTTGGGACTTGGGCAGATAAGGCCCAATCTCTAGATCTGACTGTTGAGACTATATCCTGAAAATTGTAAATAATTTTTTGAAATTTGAAATACACAGTGTTAAATTTTGGGAAATGACCCAAACAATTTACCCTGAAATTTGGGATGTAGGTTCAAATACTTCCCAGGCCCAGGCAGGTTCCATGGACAAGAGACGCAGCTCGTGAGTCTGGTTGGTGGTGTGGACGGGAAGTGGCAAGCTACTGGGACCAGGTCTTGTCTAAACAAAAAGGGGAAGCTTCAGCTCAGCACCAGCTGTTGCCATGTGAGGAGATGGCCCAAGGTTGCTAGCTCTTTCAGTTTATTTCAGGAGAAGCCAGAAATCCAACTTAGTAAATGATATTCCTGAGTTTAAATCTCAGCCACTTAGTTAAAGTTATAAAAAAACAAAACAGAAACAAATCACTCTGTGGTTCCAATAAGACACGTCTGCAGATTAGGCTATGAGCTACCATTTGACCTACGGTACAAGAAGACATTACAGTATATGCATTTTTATTAATGCCTTTCAATGAGAATGTCTAACACTCGGCACTCCTACCAGCTGAGAAGAGTGAATACTTGTACCTACATTGGAGGTTCTGGGGATAAAGCATGATGCCTCTGCAAGGGTGACTATCCTTTGAGGGTTCTTTCTTTTTTCCTTAAAAATCCATGCTGTTTGCATTCTTCTCCATAATACATCTGTGTTTACTTTAATATCAAATTTTGTTCTGGATTGCTTACCTTTGTGCCTAGCATGTAACAGGTCTTCCATCAATATTTGTAAAATGAATGATTAGAGTACAGTTGGTACTTCCAGAACATATACCCTGTGGGTTCTGTTGTTTCATGTACTCCAGTGTGAGAAATGAGTCGTAGGCTATGAACTAACATTGTCACGCAGTTCGTAGTTTATGGAGTTGGTGACATTGTCTCTTCAGGCGGCATTGCACTACTTAGAGCTATTCACCAAATTGCACGCATGAAAAATTTCAGTGGGGTCCTGGGACTATTGCTGTCATCATTTGAGTTCAGGTACCAATGTCCCTGTCTTTTCACTCCCTTTTCCCCATCCATTTGTGAATCGCTTGCTATCTTCCAGACAGGAAAGTGAAGGAAAAAATGGACATGTTATAATCCAACATGAAAAGTGAAATCAGAGGTGCATGGTGGAATCTGGGGCCCTGGATACGTGAAGGTTATGCTCTCAGAGCTACATATTCCATCCTTTTTTCTTTCCAGGGATTCTGTCTTACAGACATTACCCTTGTTTTTATTATCTATTGTTGCGAAAACTTAGCTGTATAAAGCAACTGCAACAGTAACATCTTTATTCCCTAGCCCAGGATGCCTCATATACCTCAATCTCCCTTTCTATTCTGAACGACTCGTGCATGTGGGGTCTCTATCTCATGTATGCGGGGTTCCCACGCATATGTATGTATTAAATTTGGTTATTTTCTCTTGAAAAAGAACATTATTCTTACTTCTGGTTCTGTGAGCTGACTAGACTGTTAAGCTGTTTTTGCTCATGGGCTCCCTGCTGCTACAATCAGACAATGACTAAGTTATCTCAACAATGACCATGACTGGAGTCATCTCACAGCCTTTCTCACGTATAGATGTGGCAATTGATGGTAGGAATCTTAGCGGAGACTTTTGGCCAGAACACCTATATGTTACCTCTCCACTTGGCTTGGGCGTCCTCACTCTATGGCAGCTGGGTAGTGGGAGAGAGCAGGTGGTGGAAGCTGTATTGTCTTTTCTCACTTAGCCTCAGAAGTCCCCACAGTTTCACTTCAGATGAATTCTCTTAGTCAAGGCAGTCACAAAGTTCTGCCCCATTTCAAGGGAAGAGGGCTTGATGGGAAGACTATCAAAGAATTGGCAGACATGTTTTAAAACCACCAAAACTTTAGCCCTCCCTTTGTGAGGCTCTGAAGTGTCTTCTGAAAGGAACATGGCTGCAGCTTCTTCGTTACCAGAATTAAATTCTCTCTATTGCCAACAATGCTCTCCTCCTAGCGCGGATGTCAGGTGGCAGACAACGGGGATAGCAAAGCTGGTGATTCTCTTACAATGGGAGGTCTGGTCCCAGCCCCATAACTGGAGTACACATGTAAATCATTGAAATCATAGAGTGTTTGAAGCTAGAGTAAAAATGGTAAGTATTCCTGGAGCCTCAGTTAACTCAAATACTTGAGAAGAGGAAATAATTTAATTCAGAGGATTTCTAAAAATATTAGGTTTATATTCAAACAAATGGTAACCTCAATTTTAACTAATAAAGAATCATACTCCAGGAAATTTTCACTTGCATAGCGTTCCTCATGGGGCTCCCAGGTTCCCAGTGTGGGTGTTCAGTTTCCTCATCTATGACACTAGGCATTCTTTATGGAAGAGCGGATGAAGCACCCGGTCTCACTTTACTGTTGGAAACCAAGGTTAGAGTGTTAGCTCTTAGTGAAGGAGTTGAGCCTAGGTCCTACTCATTCTAAGACATGCCCTTTATATGCATATAAGACATGTGCTTTATTCTTCCTAATTATCTGTCGTTTAGGACATGAGAGCAGGAAAACATTGGCTGTTACTGCTGTGGAGTTTTGGTTATCCAGACCCAGCTGTAAGTGCTAATGCCCTTGCCTCCCTTCAGTCTTTCCTTCTGCCAGACTCTTAGCATTTTTACTTTGGGTAGTACTAGATTGTGGTAGCTAGTGTTTGTGGAGTTGTAGTTTGCTTGTTCTTTTTCTGTATTAAGCCTTCTTTTCTGTCAATTTGCTCTTATCACAGAGGAATTGTCCTTCTGGGGAAATTCTGCCTGGTTTAATGTTGTCCTGACTATACCATCAATCATGCACTCCCACTCCTGCCACCCTCTGGAAACTGCTACGCCCTCCTTGACCACAGATCAAAATATGTAAACTAAAGTGAGCCAAATAAGGAAACACAACTTGTATTAGTTTCCTATGCTGCTGGAACAAATGACCACAAATTTAGGGACATAAAATTACAAAAATTTAATTTTTTACAGTTCTAGAAGCCAGAGTCTAAAATTGGTGTCAGCAGAGCTGGTTCCATCTGGAGGCTCTAGGGGAGAATCTGTTTCCTTGGCTTTCTCAGCTTCTAAAGACCACCTGTGTTCCTTGGCTTGTGGCTCCTTCCATCTTCAAAGCACATCAATCCAATGTCTGCTTCTATCATCACATCACCTTTTCTCAGACCCTGACTCTCCCTGCATCCCTCTTATGAGGATCCTTGTGAATACACTGGGCCCCCCTGGGTGATCCAGGATGATCTTACTATCTCAAGCTCCTCAATTTAATCATTTTTGCAAAGTCCCATTTGCCATAGAAAGTTACCAGAGGGTAAGGGGGGTGGGGGGTGGGAGATGAGGGTAAGGGGGATCAAATATATGGTGATGGAAGAACTGACTCTGGGTGGTGAACACACAATGGGATTTATAGATGATGTAATACACAATTGTACACCTGAAATCTATGTAACTTTACTAACAATTGTCACCCCAATAAAAAAGAAAAGAAAAGAAAATAACCTTCACAGATGACAGAGATTAGAATGTGAACAACTTGGGTGGGGGTGGGGGGTCATGTTTCTGTATACTACACCACACCTCTGGGAAAGTAATCCATCCAAAAGTGGACATTAATTTCCTAAAGAAGGAAATTAAAGGCTTCCCTGGGATTATTATTAGGATGGGAAGAGAAGTTACTGTTCCTGGGAGGGGATAATCTTGAAAATTATGTCGAGGCTGCTGGCAGCTATCTCGCTGGTTACCTGGAAGAAGGTCACATGCAGCAGGAGGGAACGAAGCCAAGTGGTTGAGAATCCTAGCCAAGAACATGGAAACACAGAACAGGGATGATAATGTTGGAGCACATCTACCCAGCTACAGTTGAAATCAGACTTAACCCTGACATCCCAGGTTTAGGAACCAATAAGTTCTCTTTTTGCCTGAGCTACTTGGAGCTGGATTTCTACACTAATGATTCCCCATATGTATTATTTTAAACAGTGAGAAGGAGAAGGAAGTGAGGGCCAACTCAATTATTTTTCTGCTTCTTCTAAGGAGTATGATAATTATGCTCGAATGCAAATGAGGTTGAAACTGTCAAAATAAGTCTTTAAAACATCATGAAGTTTTGTTTTCTTATCGCTATACTCTACCAAAGCACAACAGAGAATGAAGCGCTAACTATATTTAAAAACACGAGTGGGACTGTAAGTGGGTAAGTTATTGAAATAATGAATTTTTTTTTGACATTTTTGGCAGCTGTTTTGTCAGTTGCAAAAGGAAAAAATACATATTTTTTCTTTCTTAAGAAGACTATTCTTACAGGCTCCCTTGCGGAGTGGGAGAAACATGGATTGTGTTAGCATCTTTTGTCTTTCAGGCCTGGAAATCTTTGTTTTGAAAGGTTAGGTCCATCAAGAAATTATCATAGGCTGGTTCTGAGAGAAAGCAGTATATGGAAGCTGATATTTAAAGAGGAGAAGAGTGGTCCAATCTCAAAGAGAAGGCATAGAATGTTGGGTTGCACTGGTCACTTTCCTTTAAGAGGTAAAGGTTCTTTCTTCTCCATTTGAATTTGCGTTGGCCTTATGGTTTGTTTCAATCCATAGAATAAGAAGAAATTATGCTTTGCTAGTGTCAGGTCCAGCTCCTTAGAGGACGGTAAGCTTCTCTTTACTCCTTCTTGGAATACTCCCTCTTAGGATCCCACCACCATGCAAGAAGAAGGACTAGACCATTAAGTGATAAGAGGCACACAGAGAGGCCCTGAGGGGAAAGGAAAGACCATCTTGGATTTTCTAGTTCTAGTAGCGCTCCCAGATGAAAGCAGTTGCAGGAATGTTCCCAGTCAATACCACATGGAACAAAAATGAGAATTTCCCACCAACAGCTGCTCAAATTGAAGAATCATGAGCAAATATCTGGCTTTATTTTAAGCTATTAAGTTTTGGGGTTATTTGTTATCTGCAAAAAATAACTAGTAGACTGCTGAAGATTGCGAATAAGGAATGGGTGGTGAGTAACGTGGTGGCTGAGAATCACATTTTGTTCTATTTCCATGATGCACTTTTCTTCAATTCATCCTGCAAGTGGCAGAACCTCATATTGGAGGACCCTGCATGGCTGTTAGAAACTGATCACCAAGTACCAATGAGTGGGAGCTAGGGAGGAGGTTTCCATGGTCACATTTGACACAAAGCGTGGAGGACTAGGATGGGTTGGGCCTTTGGGTAAGTGCTTTAACAGTGCGTGTCTCTTCACCTTTCCTCCTTGCTGCCTGTCTGGAGTTCAGATGTCATGAGTGGATCAAACAGTCATCTAGGACCATGAATCAATTTTTTTTTTTGGATGGAAATTGTGAACTAAAAATGATGGAACTGAAAATTGGAAGGATCCTGGGAATTAGATGACTTTGTGGAGCTGTCATATCTGGACTCCTTACTTTCAGATTTCTTTCACTGGATAGGATAACCATAATTTATTTAAGCCACTTTAAGTCTCAGATACATACCATTGAAGGCATTTTCTAACTGATACATCCCACAAAATGACTGAGGTTACATTTCTCACAGACCGTGGTGGGTTGTGGAATGAACCATATGTAACACAATTAAGCAAAGGAAAGAAAGGTGACATTTCCCTTACCTTTGTCTCATGAAACAGGTCTTTGGACAATAGTAGCCAAAGAACCCATAAACACATTACACTGAACACATTGTGAGGAAAGCTTGAGATTTAAATTGATGTAAATCTGTTTTTGACGCCTAGCTCCTCTCCTTGGACAGGCAACATTATCTCTCCAAACTTCATATTCCTCTGTAAAAAATGGGGAAAGACACCTCACTGAGTTTATGGGATGATTTAAAAGAGATACCTTATAAAAATATGAATTACACTCCCTGGCATAGGGAGTCCTTAGTAAATGGCAGTGTTCTAGATTGTGTGTAATGGAGAGAGAGGGGAAATTATACAGAAAGAAAAAAAGTAAAAGCAGAGGGACACCAGTTAGAAGAGTAGAGACATCTTAGATGTTATGATAATGATTTCCTGAGCTCTGCTTTCTGCAGATCTTCATCTTCCCAAGGAGCAGAGATACTATATATATATATATATATATACATATATATATATATATATATATATATATATATATATATATATGTATATATATATATATATATATATAGCAAGGAGTTACTATGTATAGCAAGGAGATACTATAGTTAGTGGATTAAACCAGCTATCAAACCAAACACCCAACTTTATGCTTAGGACCTGAAAACAAAACCAAACCCCAGACCTGAGCAGTTGTAGAGAAAACAAGCCAGTGTGAATAAAAAATTAACTTACAATTAGTTATTCCTTCAGGAAATATAGACTGTGCACTTCTGGTGTTCCAGGCACTGGGAATATAGTGGAAACAAGACAGACCAAGACAAGACTCTGCCTTGGTAAAGCTTCCATTCTAGTGACAGAGCAAGCAATATGAACGTAGATTGGAGCATAGAGGACGATGCTGAGAGAACACCAGGCAGGTGAAGAGACACACAGGGATGAGTTTGGAGGGATGTTTTTAGAAATAGTCTGCTTAGGTACCAAATAGTATCTAAGAGAATGCTAATTAAATATTTGTAAGTGTAAACTAACATTTGCTTGGTTACTTTATCTTCAAATGATCATGGGTTTTGTCTAATGGGTCACAGAGAGACGCTGGGCAATCATTTTCTTCTCCATAGAAAGATGTGACAAAATGGTCCTTGTTCTGAATACTTGTTCTAGCACTTACTGAGTGTCCTTGAGATAGTTATATTAGTCTCTCTGAGGCTCCTTTTTCTTAACTGTAAATATGAAACCATAATATCCACTTTACAAGGTTTGTGGGAAAGCCAAATTAAAAGATTAAGGTATGTGAGTGCCTGGCACACTTTTAAAGCTCAAGGAATATTCATTTCTTGGGGTCGGATTTAACATAAAAGAAAGTGACTCAAATAAAAGCCAGACAGATCATTTGTGGAAAGACAAGAATTCTTGATTGTTGGAGTGATGACTTTGAAATTGAGCTTCAAATGGTGTTTGTGGATGACTGAGTCATTTGGAGAGACAAGGCACATGTGTATGCTTTAATTAGAATGAAGACAATGGGTTGGGTCCAATCATTTCTTCTCTTTCTTTCCAGATCTGTGGCTCTGAACTTGGCTTCTGTCTTTTCTTTTTCAGGCTAGAACTCAGAGTTTCCTAGATTTGAGTTCACTCACTTTTGCAGGCATGTCTGCAATACAATCATCTGAGAACTTGTGATAAAAATAGATCCTCTGGTCCCAGCTCTAGATATTTTGATTTAGTAGATTGGGGGTGGGGCTTGGAAATGTCACTGAACCAAAAGTGTATCAAATTCCATTTTAGGTTGTTCATTCACTTATAATAAAAATGGTTATTTTACTTTGAGTTCCATGTGTAATCTTTGCTAATCGTTTGCCTTAAATCCATGAAAAGGAAATAATAAAAAGCTACAGCAATATTTCCCTAACATTTTCCTTACATATGTTCTATATCAATTTCAATATATTTACTATTTATTTAGAGACAGAATCTCAAGAACAAATTTAAATTTTCATTTCCATCTTCAAGTGGCTTGTGTACAAACCAGTAAGTACTTTTCTAAAACCTTTTTCTTTTATGAATTTTAGCTTAGAAAATCATAAAACCACTACATTTAGCCAGATATTTAAAATTCACATTTAAAGCCCCTAAAAATATGACCTTTCACGCAGTAACTGTCATTGGTATAATTTTGTAAATAACTGGAAAAAAAAAGGTTGGATCTCTACCTCACATAGTAAATTCCAAATGGATCAAATATTTATATGTAAAAAAAAAAAAAAGCACGTACAATTACTAAAAGAATACATGGATACGTTTCTTAACAGAATTTTAATAAGGCAGGCCTTTCTATAACTTAAATTTTAGACATCATAAAAGAATAACTAAGTAAAAACCCAAAATTCTGCATGGCCAAAAGGAAAAAAAAACACACACACAAAAACACCAGAAATATGTTAAAAAAAATAACTGAGAAAAATATCTTCAGTTTATATTACAAATGAGAACTAATATCTTCAATACATAGGAGCTCCTTTAAATGAAAATGTATATACTGGGGGTGCCAAAAAATGTATACAAGTGGACACTTTGGTCAATGTTGCTCAAGCAGTAGTTCGCAGTAAACAGAAGTGTCTGGACGCAGATGGTAACCACTTTGAGCACCTCTTGTAAATGCAGAGGTCAAACATGACTTGTATTCATCTTTTGTTATTGGTATATATTGAGTTTTACAATTTTAATAGTTTTTTCCTTTCTTAAAATGTGGATACATTTTTTTGGCACCCTCTGTATATAATTGTTTTAAATTGGCAAGGCATAGGAACAGATACAGAAAAGAGAAAAAGAAAACTTATGAAAAGATATTAAAAAGTACTCATAATAAAATAAATGCGAGTTAAATCTATATTGAGATACCATTCCACACCTAGTGGATTGGTAAAACCTAAGTTTGTCTTCAGTCATATTCATCTATTGCTAGTGGGACTGTAAATTGGTATACCTCCTGTGGACAATTTGACACTAACAATCAGAATTACTACCGTATTTATACCAGGCAAGCCCACTTCTGGGTGTTTATCCTACAGACATTTCTTTCCTTGTGCAATATGACGTGTGTATGAAGCTTTTTGTTCCGGCATTGTTTGTTGAAACTGTCCAAGTGTTCATCAAAGGAGGATTAGTGAAATATCTCATGTACATTTAAACAGTGGAATACCTTGCCATTGTAAATATATGGGTGCCAGTCACAGATAAGGAAAGCCTTCAGGATCTGTGGTTCCAAAAAGCAAACAAGGCCCGGAGCAGTGTGTTAGGCTAACTTTTGTGTAGGAAAGGCAGGAAAATAGGGTGCAGTTTATATTACCTAGTATCGGAATTAAAAATCTTTGGAATAAATAAGAAACTAGAAAGTGATTGAGGATGAGGGGAGCAAGTTGGATTCAGGGAGTAGTAAGCACGACATTTTTTTTGTTTGTTTTGCAATTATCATGTGCCTAATAATTTTATTTGAAAGAAAAAGACCTGACAATAGTTTTGAATATTGGTTCTGACAATGGGGCAGGAAACTTTTCACTGTATTCCTTTTACACTGTTTTGTTTTATGAACCAGAGGACTATATTACCTATCTAAGATACAAAATAAAATTTAAAATCCTCTGTCAAAAAGCAAGAATGAGCAGATCTCATATGGATAATTAGTGTTTTAAATTTTAAAAAAAGAAACATTTTTGGACAGACTGAAGTGAAGGAAACTATAGACTATTCCACATGAAACACAAGAGGAAAACTCCCCAAGAAAATTGTGTAATAAAGAGGGACCTTCAGACATATTTTCCAGAGTGAGAGTGGACCAGCTATAAACCATGTATGTTTAAAGATTTTTTTTTCCCTTGAGAGAGAGAAATCTACCTAGTGAAACGTTATTACAGAGACTAAAAACCACAAAGAAAAGGTGTTACTAGTCCTGTGTATTTTGGCTGAAAGTAACAAACAAACAAACAAAAATCCCCTTTTCATAGTGCCATAACTAGGAGGAAGTGGATCTCTGACATTGGTTTAGAGACTCAATAAGGTCATAAAATTCCTTCCAATGCCCCAGACATGAACATGCATATTAAAAAATGACAAAGAGGAGGAAATAGGTATCAGGCATTTTTTAAAGTTTTTATAAGAGCAAAATTAAAAACAGTGCTTTGCCCAAATCTCCCAGTACATTTTTCTCTTGCCTCATTGGCCTAAATGTGTCACATGGCTGTTTCTAAATTGAAGGGGTCTGGGTTGGGATCATGAGTATTTAGCTTTGCCAGCTTCTGTAGCAGGGATAAGAGCACTGGAAAGGTGACCTGCGTTAGCTAGCCTACAGTGGTCCCCCCTTATCCGCAATTTTGGTTTCCCACGGTTTCAGTCACCTGCGGCTAACTGCGGTCCAAAGATAATAAATGGAAAACTCCAGCAATAAACAATTCATAAGTTTTAAATTGCATGTCGTTTGAGCAGAGGAATGAAATCTCACCCAGGACGTAAATCGTCCCTTTGTCCATTGTATTCACGCTGGATACACTCCCCACCCATTTATCACTTAGTAGTCGTCTTGGTTTTCAGATAGACTATCAAGATACCATAGTGCTTGTGTTCAACAAACCTTTAGTTTACTTAGTGATGGCCCCAAAGTACAAGAGTAGTGACGCTGGCAATTCGGATATGCCAAAGAGAGGCCTTAGAGAGCTTCTTTGAAATGAAAAGGTGAGTACAATACAGTAAGATATTTTGAGAGAGTGAGAGAGACCACATTCACATAACATTTATTACAGTATATTGTGATGATTGTCCTATTTTATTATTAGTTATTTTTGTTAATCTCTTGCTGTGCCTATTTTATAAATTAAACTTTATCATAGATATGTATGTATAGGAAAAAACATAGTATATATAGGGTTCGGTACTATCTGCAATTTCAGGCATCCACTGAGGGTCTCGGAATGTATCCCCAAGGATAAGAGGGGATTACTGTAATGTCTGGCCAGCTATGAACAGTAGGCTACCTGGTAATGAATACACTCTAACCACGGCCTCTTCAAATGTCACTGCTCACTTGATTCCAGTGGGTTAATAGATCTCCCGCTGGAAGCTCACTTGATGCTGATTTGCTCTGTATTAAACGAGAAAGGAGTAAGAGATTTGTTTAAATTTCCTGGGCCCCTTCCCTTTAGGAACTACCCAGCTGTTTTTTGCAGCTGTCAAACTTAGTGCCTTTTAAAATAACACAGTTTAACCCCACTGCTAACATTATTATATGATATTTTTAACTTAGGAAATGGCTATCAGCAAGCACTTTCGTAACCTTTTGAGAAAGTCTGTTCACTGAATATTCTAATGGTCAGAGTGGCACATTCTTAAAGAAACCCCCTGATAATAAGTCTGTCTAGTGTGAGTTACTTAGATTATTTCAGCCCCTCCAGCAGCTTGGAAGGCAGTTCTGATCATTTGACTATTAAAGATTTGCAGATGACCTTTCAGCCTACTCAAATAATTAGTGTAAGCCAAGCCTTGTAAAATGGAAGCCAATGTTCTTAATCAGAAAATACAATTTTAATATGGTGTTTATCTGCCATTACCCCCAAAGTATGCCTTCTCTCTGACAGGTTTATATGACACTGAAGAACAATTTAAATATTTCCCTTATTAAAATCCAATGTTGATAAGTTTTCAATGACCAGCTGTTTGAAGAAACACACTCTACTTAACATTGCACAGCCATTCAGCAAATTTATATTTATAATAACCTGGTACAGGTGGCATTTCAATGTCATAATTGCCATGACAGGTTGTCTGATGATTTCTTGCTAAAATTCCTTCCAGCTCCATCTCATGTTCAGAAATTCTACAGTTGTTCATGTTTAAATATAAGGCATGGTTTATTGAAATTTTGAACTTGCCATATTTTTAAATCTTGAAATGAGGTCTGTAAGCCCTCATTTCAGGATGAGAAAGTGTCTCCTTCAAATGTTTATACTCCCTGCTTTCTGATGCTTGACATACCTACAAGAGGAAACAGATTTTCCCCGTCACTATTAGAGAATCCTTTGAATGTAGATTCCCCTGGAAGAAGGTAATACCTAACCTTAATGGGAAATAATTATGCTCGTCCTAGTGATGGGATAGGGGTGAGAAGGATTTCTTAAGGCAGAACAATCAAATAGACATAGTTTGTCTATTCGTTTATTCTTTGAACAAACTTTTAGTGAGCAGTTACTACATATAAGACGCTGATATAAAAAGAAGTGTCAGTGTTGGAGATGAGACTATTGAGGGCTTGGGAGCAATGGTTTGACAATGATTTAATAACATTTACAGAGACGTCTCGACCTAATGCAGATGCAGACTGAGCTGAGTGGTTGTGGTAGACTCAGACCCCCACATGTCCTGCTGTTCTCCTCACTCCCTGAAGTCTCTACAGGGTTCAACTTGAACAGTTTTGCTCATGGGATTGAAATGACCTCCCGCAGTGAACGGCATCCCTTCTGTAGAGCTGCCACTTATAGCTCTGCTGCTTCACATGGACACCTAGTGCTCATTTAGTCGTTGACATCCAGCCTTAGGATTCTTGCAATGGCCATGATGTTCCACAGGAGAAAAAGGGGTGGACATAGGAGGTGTTCTATCTGGCACCAGGGCTGCAAGTTGAAACGTTTACGGGAGTACATGCAAGCAAAGAACGAAAATGAAGTGACGGTAAAGACCAAGGGGGACTGTGCTCCACATGCTCCACCCAAAAAGGGGATAGCAGCTCTTCAGCTGCCCAGATGTTCACATTTCCCAAGAGAAGCCAAAAATCTATATTTTTATGGAAACAACTAATTCAAATCTTTAACAGTTTGGGAGCCAAACAAGACATGCCTGTGGGCTGGCTGTCAGTTTGACATTTTTGATTTCGAGCTTTCTGATTTTAGACCTTCCCTGAGTATCTCACTCATTGACCAAAGTTATCTCTTGTTTTGTTTTGTTTTTAACGTTCATCCATATAACAGGTTGGTCTTTTAGATTGATATGTGCAATAGAAGAAGAATTGAGATATAAATAAAAAAAGGGGTCCAAACACAGGCACCACCCTATTCAATGCACTAGTTATAGTAACAGTGCAATTAAATAATGCGCCCGATGTTACATTCACTAATGATGGGATTAGTCACTCACTACATCACCTCTGGTAAGTTTCTTACCCTCTTTGTTTCAATTTCCTCATTTGTAAAAAGAGGACTTATTGTATCTATGTTAAAAAGTTGTTGGGAGGACTAAATGAGATGATGCATGTAGAATATCATGCAGAATTAATGATATATACTATTGAGGTTTTGAGGGGGACCCAAAACAACATCCTTCTTCACTGCTCAAGATCTGAACCATTTGAAATATAATAAAGTTGTTCCATGGAGAGCTCAAATATCACCATTATCAATGATAAGGGCTAGGTTGCAAGATATAACTTAGTTTGAATAATGAAACGAGCTTTCTAATGCCCTACCTTTCATTCTTGGCCTTAAAACAATCTACCTGAGAGAATTTGCTTCAGAAGAACAGACACATAACCCAGGGTCCTAACTACCCTTGGTCCAGACGAAAAGGAAAGAGAAGTAGCTTAGTGTCTTTTTTTGCTTCCACTTTTGATCTAATCACCTCCACTTAACTAAGAAATGTTGACCAATGGTGGATGGCCAACCATGGCATTCCACCTCCAAGGAGAAGAGTAAAGGGTGGTCCTGGAGGCCTGGAGAATTGAGGGAAACTCTCCAAGTTAAAAAAAAAAAAAGTAAGGAGTGGGAAAGAATCACTTTCCTTAAGATTTAGCAAGTGCTCAATTGGTGGTACACATTATTATTGTTGCTGTTAATTATTATTAATATGTAGAACCCTGACAATCTTCATTCAGCTTGACAGCCTGTTGATGAGTCCTGCCCAATTGTAAGCAATACATCCTCAAATTGGAATTCTGCAAACTGTGTTCTGTCGGATGCTATAAAAGGAACTGGGAAAATGGAGACCAGGCTCAAATAATTTGGGGAAACTGTGTATGAAAGAAAAAAAAAAAGCTTTCTTCAGCACAGGACATCTTACAGTCTTCTGTATGCTAATGTGCGTTTGACATGCTGATAAGTATGTATAATGAATGCCTCTATTTCAAACTCATTTGTGCTGGTGCACTGTTCTCCTACCATATTTATTAACATTCCAGGAACAATATTCTGTGGGTGATGGTTAGAGGAAAGCTAATTTAGATTAATTTTAAATCAAGCAAGTTATCCAAATACTCAGGAAACACAACATTAGCTATTTTGTATATGTCAACTTACTACCGACTTAGACTAAACAAAATAAACACATGGAAAGCAAAATATATTCTATAATGTCTTAAAACTATTGCTTTTTGTTGTTGTTTTGGCCCAGAAAGGCAAATAAAATTGGCTAAGCTAATTGCCTCTTAGACAGTTTTATTCTTTTGTTCGTTTGTTACCAGAGTCCTTTGTCATTACCGTCGAGGCCCTGCTTAATATGACCACAGTGGTTTCTGCCTACGGGCCACGATATTCACCTTTTGGAGGGAGGAAAGATTTGAATTTTAGGGTCTGTCACATTTCAGAGTCTAATAAAAGCAAAAGATTCCTTAAAAAACTGCTTTTGACCTAGCAGTTTATTGTATTCCTTCTAAAGTTTTCTTTATAATAATAAAAAAAATTGAAAACCATATGCTTCCAATTCCTTTATAATTCTGGTTCCCAAATGTTGCATTAAAATGTATTTGTTTAAACATTCAATTCTGAACATTTCTGGTTTCATTCAACCAGTTTATCCTGCTTTGGACTTGGCAGGTACAGAGGTATAACTGGTTTCTAAAACTATGGACAAGTGTTCTTGTAGTTTATTTGTATGACACTATGTTTCAGCCTTGGTGGTCTTGTTAATAAAAAATACAGCAACTAATATTTACGAGGTCTGTGCCAACCACATTATTTCATTTGATCTTCAACGTCTTCTGAAAATACGCAATTATTTCACCAATTTCACAGATGGGGACTGGGGCTTATAGAGCGGCTAACTGGTTCCTGAGGCCACCCTCTTTGTACGAATCGCTGGCTTGATGGTGACTCAGGCCTCGGGTACCCCACTCTGTTCTTTCACTACCATGTCAAGTTTGAGAGTACTTGGAGATACAGTGCTTAAAACCCATCTGGTTCTTCAAGGTCTTTGCAGAGTCATAAATTTGTGTGAATCCAAACATACGTTGTTTACTGTTCATGTGAATGAGTCTATATTTGGTTAACGCCTGGGGCTCTCTCAAAAATTTAAAAACCACAATGTTCAAACCATCCTGGGAGGGAAAGATTAATAGGAAAAAAAGAAAGAGTTAGCTAACGCTGTTTAATTGGGCCAGGATGAGTGGCTGAATGAAAAAGGAAAAGATCAGTTGAGCTAAGGATGGCATGCTGTATGGATGAGAAAGCAGATTGTGTTCTGGAGCTTTAAGTGGAAATGGGTACCACGCGTGGGAAAAATCTATGCAGCTTAGAAATCCTGCCATTTGCAACAACATTAATGGACCTGGAGGGTATTATGTTAAGTGAGATGAACCAGACAAAGACAAATACTGTGTGATATGTGGAACCTAAGAAGAAAACAACAAACTTGTAAAAGTGGGGAGTAAAATGGTGGTTACCAGGGGCTGGGAGGGTGGGGGCGTAGGAGAGATGTTTAAGAGTGCATACTTGCAATTAGTAGATAAATAAGTGCTGGAGATCTAATACAGAATACAATGATTGTAGACCACAAAACTGTATTATGAACATTAAATTTATTAAAAGACTAGATCTTAATAGTGTCCAACACTAGAAGAAACGACAATTATGTGATGTTAGCTAATGGTACAATAACAATCATACTGTAGTGTAACTGTATCAAATTAATATGTGTATACCTTAAACTTACCAATGTTGTATGTCAAATATATTTTAATAAAAATAAGTAAAAAAACCCAAACAAACGCATGGCACTCAGGAACGTCACAGATACTTTGCAAGTGAGGCCATGGTGAAATGATAGCAGCAGAAATGCGAAGGCCTCAGATACCTGAAAACTTCTTTCAAAATATTTGCTGCAAACTATGATCTATTGTGCCTGGGCACCTTTGCAGATGTCCCAAGATTTATCCTTTATCTGATTTGCATTCTCCAAGGGCGCACGGCCCCAAACAAGGATAAATTACCTCTTCAAATGCAAAACTAGTCCCTCTTCCATTTGGATACGTTGGAGTTTTTGATTTTCCTTCTTTCTGTTACACTTTGAGAAAATGTTCTATCATGTGAAACAGATTATGCTCTGTGAAATGATTTGGAAGTATATTGAAGCCACATTGCAGCCTGGCATGGCATGTTGCTTACTATGGGGGTTCGGGGGGGTGGCGTGGGGTGGGGTGGCAATTATAGTTCACGATTTAAATAATCAAATACTCAGGGATGAGTATCAAATTTGATCTGTGCTCCCCTGTTCTCCTTTACTTCCTTCAACCTTGCCCCATTGATCACAAAGGTTTTCAAGTAACCTTTTCTTAAGCTTTTACCAAAGCTACCACATGAGAGACTAACGTGCCTGAAATAGAGACCCTGCTTCCACGAACATACAGCTACATGGAGTCATGTACACATCAAGTATCTAGCTCACTAAGGAGGACCGTGGTAAGGGCTCTGATGGAGAAACGAAACTTGATGGAACCCAGAGCAGGTATAGTTTAAGTCAGCCTGATGGTGTTAGAGGAAGTGTTACAGAGCAAGGGACATCTGAGCTTGTGTTAAAGGATAAGCTAGGTTTTGATTATTAGGTAGGAATTTCAAGCTTAAAATTAGCTTAAATCAAAAAGGAGTGGTGGGATTTGTGGGTAGTTCAAGGTTACATCTGCGGTTAAAGGCCCGCAAATCTGATTGAAAAACCAAACACAGACGCACTTGTTTCAGACTCAGCCTGGGGATTGCTAGTTTTCAAGCCTTAGGTTAAAGATCAAAAGGCCCGAGCCCATAGTCAACAAACCCCACTCAGAGCTTCAAATCTGCTTTTTTATTGCATTTTGCTTAAAAGATGAACAGATAATAAAATACCCGAGGACACTCAACATAAAAGATAAAGACAAAAACACACACAAAAATAGACAACTTGAAGAAACCGGAAGTATGCAGAAAACACAAAAACTCCAAAAAGAAAGCTACCTTTAATTCCCTTGGAGAGAAAAGATTTTGCATCCTTGAAGATGAGCAACACGCTTTTATGGAACATTAAAGAAAAGATAAAACTTAAAAATAAAATTAAAAATGCACATAGATATAAGAAAATAAAATTAATGCTGGCAAGTAGAGAAAATCTCCAGTAAAGCACCCATGAACACCCCACTTCTGACTTTCCCACTGCTAACACTTTGTCAAGGCTCATATTTTGGGGTGTTCAACAAGGGAAAAGTTTGGAGATACAGCAGAAAATAAATCATTGAAATTCAAAACTTCTAGTAGTTTTTAGCTATAAAATCTCTTCCCCAAAGACCAGATGCAACTATTTTCAATTCTCTAAACTTGTACCTACTCTTCTCTGATGCATGGCTTGCTCGTTGTAGAAGCTCCTCCCATATAAACACCCATTGTGCTGAATCCGTTGTCCTTTTGATCGCCTTCCACAAAAACTCGATAAAAATTCCTTTTGCACCAAGCATAAGTTTATAACTAAATTCAAGGGTAGGTTTTATGAGGGCAGAAATTGGACCTGTTCTGTTTATTCCTGTATCTTAGGACAGTGACTGGCTCACTCTAGAAGCAAATATTTGTTGAAGTCATGAAAAAAATAATAGTTGCTCAGTACCCTGTAAAATTGTTTTGTTTTTAAATTTATTTTTCAGTTACCTTCAATATTATTTTACATTAGTTTCAGGTGTACAGCATAGTGGTTAGACATTTATATAATTTAAGAAATAATCCCCTGTGGGGACAGAGCCAGGAGTGCAGTTTCTAGGCTCTCGGCCTCACGTGGAAAGGTGCTGGCTCAGGTAGTAAATGCCCATCAACTGTGATTGGATGGCCATCAGCTGTGGCTAGGTGGCCGTCAGCTGTAACCAGTGAGCCATTGGCCACTAATATAACTGCTGTGGCTACGCTAGCAGCAAATGGGGGGCTAGCAAGATGGTGATGGCTGGCAAGTGCGGATTGCAGTTAGGACGACGGGTTGCGGACAGTGTGGCTCCTGCTTCCTGTGTCTCCAACCCAGTCGCCAGCAAGACTATAGTGGTATGACTCCCCTACCTATGGCACCGTGGGTCTTCCTTTGGCCTCACCCTATCCTGCGTTCTTATGTGGGAGCATGACAGGACACCCCGCATGACATCTGTTGTGCAGGGCAGCCTGCAGGGTCTCAGCTCCCGCTCCCCACATAAGAATGCAAGATGTGGCTAGGCCAAAAAGGAACACCTATGGAGCCATAGATAGGGGAGTAATACCACTATAGTCTCACTGGAGGCTGGATTCACACGACGTGTGAACTGCTGTCCGCTTTCCTGCCAACTGACCTACTCCACTCGACTCGACTCACCAACCAGCTCAGCCACCGCAGTTATATCAGTGGCCAATTGGCTAACCGGCTACAGCTGACGGCCATCTACTACCTGAGTCAGCACCTTTCCAAGTGAGGCCGAGAGCCTGGAAACTGCTCTCTGGGGCTTTGTCCCCACAACATCCCCCCAAATAGTCTAGTATCCACCTGGCACTATACATAGATGTTGCGATATTATTAACTATATTCTCTACACTGTACTTCATATTCCCCTGACTATTTTGTAACTACCAATTTGCATTTCTTAATCCCTTTCCCCTTTTCACCCTGCCCCAACACCCCTCCCATCTTATAACCATCAGTTTTTCTCTGTATCTATGAGTCTGTTTCTGTTTGATTTGTTCATTTATATTGTTCTTTAGATTCCACATATAAGTGAGATAATATGGTATTTGTCTTTCTCAGTCTGATTTACTTCATTTAGCTCAGTATCCTCTAGCTCGGGAGTGTCTAAACTGTGGCCCACGGGCCAACTGCGGCCCGCAATCCATTGTTAATTGGCCCGCAGCAAATTCCAAAAATATATTTAGTTTACTTAAATAAACCAGTTGAGGCAATACGTACTTCACCTCCAGTGAGTGGCACGGCTGTTTGTGTATTTTACCGCATATGGTCCTTGGTGAAAAACGTTGAAAAAAGTTTGGACACCCCTGCTCTAGCTCCATCCATGTTATTGCAAATGGTTTAAGATTTCATTCTTCGTTACGGCCGAGTAGTATTCCATTGTATATATGTACCACCTCTTGTTTCCAATTGTCTATTGATAGGCAATAAGGTTGCTGCCATATCTTGGCTATGGCTAATAGTCAGATGGAAAGATATTCAACGTCACTAATTATCAGAGAAATGCAAATTAAAACCACAATGAGATATCACCTCATAGCTGTCAGAATGGCCATCATCGATAAATACACAAATAGCAAGTGTTGGCGAGGATGTGGCGAAAAGGGAACCCTCATGCACTGTTGGTGGGATTGCAAATTGGTGCAGCCACTATGGAAAATAGTTTGGAGTTTTCTCAAAAAATAAAAACAGAATTACAACCCAACAATTCCACTTCTGCGTATTTACCTGAAAAAAATCTGAAACACTAATTTGAAAAGATATACGCACTCCTATGTTCACTGCAGCACTATTTACAATAGTTAATATCAAGGGAGGCAACTAGATGGAGATTCTGGCCACCCCAGGTTCTTCCTAGTTTCCCCAAAGGCTGAAGGGATCAATATCTTGATGCACCTACAGGTACAGACAGGTGTCTGTCCTGGCAGACTCCATAGAAAGCTCTGCACTTAATTCTTCCCAGTGTATTAACATTTTGAGCATTTATTCATCTTATAGCACCAATTCTTAACAGTGGGCCTGTCACATACTAAGTACCTAATGTGTGTTGTTGAATTCATATGAACCAATTTGTAGAGCTCATAACTTGAAACAGATTAGTCATATAGTGAAAAGCAAAAGCTTTTGGGGATCTAGACAGTCTTACAAAAATCCTCTCTCTCCCTCACTACAAGGCACCTTTTCAATCTGACCTGGAATTTTACTTGCAAGTTGCCTGGGATATCACTTAAGGCTCCCGAAATCTGCTCTGTGTTCTTCCATTTCTCTTTCCTTTCTCATGTGATCTCCTCCACTCAGGATGCCCTTCAAATCATTTTGGCCCGAGGAAACTTGCTAATCATTTGAAACCCAACTAAATGTCACCTTCTCACTCAAGTCTTCTCAGAATGACTGTCTCCTTTTTATGTTTTTCCAAAGTACTTGGTTAATAGTCTATAGTTAGGGAAGAAATTACCTTTGTTTAGGATAAGTTCTTGATAGTCCCCTACACAGGTAATAGAGGAGCAAAAGATCTGGCAATAACGGATGTGGGGACAGAATCCCAGAGAGCAGTTTCCAGGCTCTCAGCCTCACGTGGAAAGGTGCTGGCTCAGGTAGTTAGAAGGCCATCAGCTGTAACTGGTTGGCCATCAGCTGTTACCAGTTAGCCATTAGCCACGATATACCTGTCGTGGCTAAGCTAACAAGCGTGGATTGCAGTTAGCAAGTGAGGTTGGAGGGCAGAGAAGCAGATGGCAGGTTGTGGATCATGTGGCTCCTGCTTCCTGTGTCTCCAACCCAGTCGCCAGCGAGAATGCAGCAGTATGACTCCCCTCTCTATGGCTCGGTTGTTGTTCCCTTTTGGCCTCACCATATCCTGTGGTCTTGTGCGGGGAGTGGGAGCTGAGACCCACATGACAACAGAGGTGGCCCAATTTCTGTGCATGAGCTATGAATGGGAGTTTGTGAGTGCCCTGAGATGAGAAGGTGTTGGGACATTGGTATTCCATTTTAAGGTTTGTATCATTGTGGGGACAGAGTCCCAGAGAGCAGTTTCCAGGTGCTCGGCCTCACGTGGAAAGGTGCTGGCTCGGGTAGTAGATGGCCATCAGCTGTGACTAGTTGGCCATCAGCTGTAACCAGTTAGTCATTAGTCACTAATATAATTGCCATGGCTAAGCTAGTAAGCACGGATTGCAGTTAGCAAGGGGTTTGTTGGCAAAGAAGTGGACGGCAGATTGTGGATCGTGTGGCTCCTGCTTCCTGTGTCTCCAACCCAGCCGCCAGAGAGAATATAGTGGTATGACTTCCCTATCTATGGCTCCGTGGGTGTTCCTTTTTGGCCTCATCATATCCTGCGTCCTTGTGTGGGGAGCGGGAGCAGAGACCCTGAATGACAATCATTATGACATACATCCTGTCTGTATTTTTCAAGCACTCAGTGAGGTATGCCACACATCTAAAACCCTCATGAGAGTGAGGCTTTTATTTTATTTTATTTTATTATTTACTAAAACCCTCATGAGAGTGAGGCTTTTATTTTATTTTATTATTTACTTTTGGGAAGCACGTTTGGTTTGAAAATTTGGTGGAAATGAAGGTACACTCACAAGGCAGACTAAAAAATAAGTTGGCAGAGCAGAGCATGGGGGCTAAAATTGTTTATAAGTTATAGGACAAAAATGGGGATTTTGTTGATCTTCTCTTGATCTCAGGGGACAGCAAAACCTTAGCTGCTATCTGGGTTTAACCTCCATTATAGCACTTACATAATCCATTTTATATTATAGATGATTATAACTGATGTGTGTAGCCCCAGGGTCAGGATTGCATTAAAGCATGGCTGCCTCTGCTGTAATCATGGATACAGAATGAGGACTGCGAAAATTCACAGAAGATGAGTGAGTTTATGCAAAAAAACAGTAGGCGTCTGTGATAAACAATGATTTTTTTCATGTAACTCAGCAGTAATTGTTAATATCACCTATTGGGCTCTTACTCCTGTGTTGTCTTTTGTATTGTTATTTGAGAAATCTTGTGTGGGTCTGGCCATCACAATACACCATAAACTTTTTGTGGGTATGTTACATTTCTAAGCACTCCCTTTGCCTCTAACACAAGCTTACAAATTAGCTCAAGGGTAGGTTTTATGAGGGTAGAAATTGCACCTGTTCAGTTTACCACCATATCCTAGGACAGTGCCTATCCTACGAAATAAGTAAAATACATATTTACTAAATTATTGAAAAAAATTAATAGTTGCTCAGTAAATTTTAAATATTGTCTTGAATAACGCATTCTGATGAGCTGGAACTGGAAGAAATGTGGTGGTTGGAGGATGATGAGAAATAAGACAGAGGAAAATACAGAATATGCTGATCTATATAACTGATTATCATGATCTCTTTCTTTTTTTGAATCCTAAGCAACCTCACATGATACGTGATGGAAGTTACCTTAACTCTGCGTTTGGTGATTTTCCAGCTAATTCACAAATGAATTTCAGTGTTTGCCAACACATTGAATTATGTTCACTAAGCACAATCTTATTTTCTACAATTATTTGAACTCTATTCCCTTTATGATTTTAAGCAAACTGGAAATGCATGTAAAAGTGTGGCCTGAGTTGGGCTGTTAGAGGATACTGGGAAAAGGTTATCTATGAAGCATGTCCTTGCCTGTCACTGTTTATTCCCTAGGCCTTCAAATTATAACCTGCCTGCACTGAGCCGAAATTTATGGCTGAGTTTCAATAGTTAAATATCTTCCAGTTTCTGGGAAATATCAATTTCCTCTGTGAATTAAAAACACATTTGTCAATTTCACATGCATGCGTCTTGGAGAAGATAGTTCTAGGAGGCATTAAAATTACTTACCAGACTAAAAGCTTTTATTTTTGTGAGCAATTAATGTAATTAAAATACTTGGTTACATCTGATGGCCTCATTTTCTGAATACTGTAGTCATCAGAGTAGAAGAACACATATTGAACAAATATTGGATTACTTTTGCCTTCTGAATCTTTATTTGATCTTTCTGAATAATTTTTTGTTACATAATTTGCAGCTGTTCTCTTGTTGCCCTATGTATTCGTAGTGTTTACTGCGTGGCAGCTGTCTTAGTTTCCTGGGACTGCCATGGCAAAGTACAAGAAGAGTGGCTTAAAAAAACAGAAATTTATCGTCTATGGCTCTGGAGGCTAGAAATCCAAAAGCAGGGTGTCAGCAAGGTTAGTTCCTTCTGAGGGCTGGGCAGGAGAATGGCTTCCACGCCTTTCTCCTAGTTTCTGGTGGTTTGCTGGCAAATGTTGGTGTCCCTTGGCATGTAGAAGCATCACCCTGATCTCTGCCTTCCTCTTCATGTGGCATTCTCCCTGTGTACATGTCTGTTAGGGTCCAAATTTCCCCTGTTTATATGGACACCAGTCATATTGGATTAGGGCTCACCCTGATGAACTCATCGTAACTTAATTATCTGCAAAGACCCTATTTCCAAATAAGGTACAGTGGGTTAGGACTTCAACATCTTTTGGGGTGGGGAGACACAATTCAACGCATAGCAGTGGCATATCATTGTCAGGGATTGGTATAAGACACGGTGAATCAGAAATAGAAATTTCTTTGAAGTGTTGTGATGGGCCCTGTAGGGGCAAAGTACAAGGCCTGGCAGAGAGAGACAGATATTCCATAACCAAGGAAATAGGGATTTACTGTGATTCCTTTGATTGTATGTGACACCTGAGCCAGACACAAATGAAAAGGTTTTCCTGAAAGAGATAAATAGTAAAAAAAGAAAAAAGAAAAACAAAACAAAAAGCTGGATTTCAGTCCCAGCTCTGCCATTTTTCCAGCAAAGTAAGCTTGTAGAAGCAAATCAGCTTCTACAAGCCTCGGTTTGCTTGTCTGTAAATGGAATGTCTAACAGCTTCAGGCTTCAATGAGACACTGTATGTAAAGTACCCAGAACTCTACCTGTAATTCAGCAGAGCTCAAAAATAGAACTATCCTTCTCTCCCACTCCGTTTTCCATTCTCCTTTCCTCTATCCAAGTTTTAACATTGCCCATACTGGTAACTTTAAATAAGTGAAGATTTTAAAACATCATATTGTAATATTTTAAGATAAGTGCTTGAAAAATGAGGCTGCATATATATTGTAAAAATGGAAGGATTCTGAACGGTGCTTCTGTTTCCCATTCTGACTCCTGGATTAGGCATTATAGTTAAGGCACTTATTATCTTTTAAAATGCTTTCTTCTGACCTGGGAGATTATCATGTAAACACATTAGCATCCAGTGGCTCTTGCAGGGAGGGGCTACTTATTGGATGAGGCAGCAGGATCTTGAGGGAATTCGACAAGATCAAGTTTGTTACTCTTAAAATGCTTGTGAGCCATTTACCTGGTATTTATTAACCTCCTACTCTGAGTCAGGTATTGTGATCAGTGCTGGGTGTCAGCCTTTGACAAACTTGCCTTTTTTCCCCACGGGAAGCCTGTGCTTCTGGGTACAGGAGGTGTCTGCACAGGCATGGTTCTGTATGTGAAGGTCAGATGAGGCTAGAGGGGGGGTACTGAGGAAAGAATGCTATTAAAGTTACGAGTGAGAAGCGCAAAGCTCCAAGGACTCTCTTCACTTATGTCTTAGAACTGATCCTGATGGAAGAGATAACAGGTAAACTCTGCTTCTTAAACAGTAATTATTGTGATAAGGTAAGGATAAATGTTTTTGGTTGTGGTTGTGCTGTTAAGAGTCCACTTCAGGGCAGTCGGATGGTTCAGTTGGTTAGAGCATGGTATCTCAACAAGGTTGCCCATTCAATTCCTGCATGGGATGGTGGGCTGCGCCCCCTGCAACTAAAGATTGAAAACTGGGTGTCTGGACTTGGAGCTGAGCTGTGCCCTCTACAACTAGATTGAAGGACAATGACTTGGAGCTGATGGGCCCTGGAGAAACACACTATTCCCCAATAGTCCCCAATAAAACTGAAAAAAAAAAAAAAAAATACAGATGGTAACTGAACTGAGGTTATGTAAAAGAATATCCTTATTTTTAAAAAGGGGGGAAAAATAGAGAATCCACTTCAAAACAAAGTACACTGAAAAATTTCTAGGCAACTTTGCACCATACTGTGAAGGCAGCCATATTGTCTATTAGACACAGGAAACAATGTCCTATTCAGGAAATTAGGAGAGAATTTTGAATAGAGGCATGAAGGACCTAATACAATGAAAAATTTAAAAAAGCATGGGCTTCCCGTAGGCTCTTTCTTGGGCTTATCATTCACCATAATATACCATTCCTTTTATTTAGTCTTATTTGCTGAGAATTCACAAGTTTTTGGTGAAATACAGTGTTGGAGCCGGAACAAACTTTAGACGGCATCTGTCCAAGTCCTTCAATTTAAAAGAGAAATTGAAATACATAGAGGTTAAGTAACTTGCCCAAGGTCACAGCCTCCTTCATGATAAGTTTCTTCCTGTCCTAGTCTCTTTCCTTTGGTGTCTTAATAAGAAACAGCAATAGGATTATTTTAATTTTCTAATTGTCAATTTCTCTACATGTACTTATAAATAGGACATGAATTTTCTGCTCTTTTCCCCATTTCTATCAAATCAAGTTATTGGTTCCTGCTGAGCTCCTCTGTGATTTAAGCGTGGACTATTTGAAATAGAATTCACTACCTTGGGAAACTTGAATTCTTTTCTTCTCCTTGCAGTGTTCCTTCTCTTTCTGTAAATAGTCATCTTTGAGACATGGTTTATTGCTATATGTTTCAACCATTCCTCTAGCTATTTTTACCATTTGACTTCAATTTTCATTATCTAACAGGTGTTCCGCAGCTGCTCTGCTCATTTTGGGTTCATCCTAATTTTTGAGTTCTTCCTTTATTAGTCCAGTATGTTTTATATAGGCTATCTTAATAGCTTGGCCTAATTCCAATTACAAAATAGGTTTGTAATTAGTTAGATGCTTGCCAAAGCCAGTTGATTTCAATATGAACCATGGTTTTAAAATAGTTTTCCCTAATTTTCACTACTGGCCTTACATGACAACTTTATTTGCAATCTTAGATTTAAAAAAAAAGTTATCTTTTAATGCTCAAGGCTGGGAAGGCCAAGTAATTCAAAGTTTGTTCTTCATGGTACATAAGCCACAGGCATTCAAACAAAAAGATGATTATGTTAGTTATATATTTCTTAATAAAGCTGGTATCTTGCAGTCATTGTGTAAATACCCAGGTTTTATTAGTGTCAAGAAAATAGTCATCTCCATCTTCCCTCTGTAGATCCAAGTGGTAAATAAGCTTATTAGTCACCAGGTCAACCTGTGGTAATAGATGTTTTGGAAGTATATGTTGCCACAAATGATTTATTTTGACTGTTGCATAGCATGTTGGTAAGCCTATTAAGAATTTCGTGGGTTGACAAAGTCTTCACCAGCTCAGATGTCTGCAGTGACCCCTAGATGACTTATATTGGAAGAGCTGGAATCCTAAGAAGTGAACGGTGTGAGTGGGCAAACCTGGCTGGACTCCTGGCTGGGCTGAGTCTGGGTTTAGAGGCCATGAGGTGTTTTGCTTTCTGCTCAGGGTCAGAGAAGATTCCCAGGCAGATGGTCCTTTTGAAGAAGTGCTCTCCTTTTCATGAACCTCCCAAGAGTGTCTCCAGCTGGATTGGCCTTCTGAGTAATAATAGGGCAAATATGTATTAGGTTGGTGCCAAAGTAATTGCGGTTTGCAATTATTTTCAACCTTTTAAACTGCAATTACTGTTGCACCAACTTAATGTTTTAGGGACAGTTCTCTCTGGGGAGCTCATGGAAGTTAATGTATATATTGATTGAGCAAGCTGCCTCACCTTTCATAGGAAGGATGCAACCCACTGAATTTCTTTGGATCAGAGACCAATTAGTCTAATAACCCATGTAATTTTTCAGGTGTCTACATCCCATTTTCTTATACCTCAAGTACTGTAAACGTTTCCACATAAAATTAAGTTCCCTTTCAAATATCCAGACCCTTTAAAGATACCAACCTTGCTCCCAAAGTCATGTTCTGAGAGCACATAAGAGTCATCAAGGCTGCCGAACCGCACTCGCTTAAATAGCTCTGGGTTCCCGCATCAGGTTAGGGTACCCTTTCTGCCAATCCTTATTCTGGCTCCTCTGACTTCCCAAGTGAGTGTAGTGATTTGTGCAACCACTGGGATTTAAGACCAGAGTATTTAAATATATGTTCTACTTCGTAGGAGCACTGCATGGTGGAACCCACTGAGCCGTACTAAAATCTGTTCTGCAGAATCTGGAGAATGGTTCTTTGGAGGATCAATGCTTCATTGGGCCCTATAGGCATAGTGTTAAGGTCAGTAAAATATCTTAGACTTGAAAAAAGTTATTGGCTGCAAATATGAAATTCACATAGAGTTACACATGAATTATATTTCAGTAGAATCTGAGTACATTTCCATACGTTTGATAGGAAGTTAGGTAGATCTTCTAAAATAAGAATACCCAAAGTATAGGTAGCTCTTAAAATACCTGGTTTCTGAGACTGTCAACATCATCAAAGAGATAAAATTTACACTTAGAGACCCATGGAATACTAGAGGTGGCGGATGCCCCAGAAATCTAGTTCAAGTCCCTCCTCTCCAGCCTTTAGTGTTTTGTTTGCTTATTTTCTTACAGATGAGGAAACAGAACCCAGAGAGGGTGATTCTTCCCAATGCACACAGCCAGTTAGGGACACATGGCTGGAAAATATAGTCTGTAGCTGCGTGGCCATGTGCTCAGACAAAGCTTAGGAATTCTGTTATAAAAAGGAAGAGGAGAATGGAAACTGGGACACAGCAGTTTTTACCTGACGAACCACATTGGGACTTTTGCCCACATTTCAGTATCAAAAGAGATCAGTTTGTCATAGTTCACCCTGTTCTATGGTAAACATCCTTGGAAATGAGAAGCATTGACACACCCTAAAGTAATAATCAATATCTTTATTATCATATAGCTGTCTTATATTTTTCCCATTGTTAAGGAACTAAGGCATGGAAAATATACTTTCCTGCAATATTTTTTAAAGTGGCGTTCTCTGAGCCTCCATGTATTTGCCCTAAGATTTAGGAAGTCCTGGAGGCAGGAGACTAGCCAAAATGTTTCCTACTGACCAATCAGAATGGGTGCCATCTGTAAGCACATAGCACACCCATTTAGGTGCCAACCTTCTGAATATCAGCCTTGTCTGGGCATGAGGCATGCTCAACAGAAGTTTGTTTAGAGTATCCCAGAAAATGATGTGTCTTAAAGGAAGTGAGACTTGTGATTCAAAAGTTTCGCTTGGCAGAAGGGAGATTCTGAGCTCGGTGCGTTGTGTGTCACTCAGAATGTTTCCATGAGTTCAAATTTGAGTTGTAGGTCCCCAGTAAAAATCTTTGTGGGATGTGACAAAGCAAGATGTCAATAACATGGTCGTTGAAACAATGGAAAAATCCTATTCTGGAATCTTTGGCAGTAACAAGAGACAGAGCCCTCAAATGAGGTGACAGAGCCCTCAGTGCCTAGCCTCAGCACTCTGAGAGCTGTATCATGAAGACAGGTAGCTGTGGCTGGCTTCCCCTTTGATGGGGGTTAGCAGCAGTAGCCCCCTTTGTGGGCCTTGGAGCATAGCTGTTGCATTAGGAATTGACATTAATAGGAGAAGTCTTTGCAGAAAACTGAAGCCAGAGAGGAGGGAGTTCTTGAGTGATCCAGAGAACTAGATTTGGTTTTACATGGAACATAGGAATCTCAGAAATATTTAGGAGAAAGTTGAGAGGATCAGAAATTTGTTCCTGCAGGATGGATGGGAGGTAAGACAGAGCAAGACTGTTTGGTGACATTTACCATTTACCATGATGCTTTCTCTG